>NW_026267547.1:99469-102140 GCF_000697945.3 Frankliniella occidentalis | reverse complement strand
TACAAGGTAATACAAAGTAATACTTCATGGTATAACAGGTATTACGAGGTAATACAAGTAAACAGAGGGTTACAAGAATTCAAATAATATAAGTATTACGAAGTAATATAGAGTATTACAAGTAATACAGGGTAATACAGGGAATACAAGGTATTACAAGAAATACATGATATTACAAGGAATATATGGTACTACAGAGTAATATAAGGTATTACAGGGAAAAAATTCTTGTAATACAATGTAATACAAGGTAATACAAGGTAATACAAAGTAATACATGGAATACATGGTAATATCAGGTAATACAAGCCTCGGGGTCAGAGGAATACACCAGTTGTTCACCCCTCGGTCCGCAATAGGGTGTTCCAGGCTATCTAAAACGGAAGTGAAAAAGAACAAACTCACTGATTTATCTGTTTCCGTCCGCCCAGTATGAGAAACTATCATGGCAGTTTGGTCCGATCCTAACCTCTCAAATATGGAGGGGAGCTCGAAACTGATCTGACAGTTTCTCATACCTGAAAGGCCTCGGAGGCACGTGATAAGCTCGACCAATCAGAGCCATAACGGAAACAGAAAGGTCAGTGAGTTTGTTCTTTCCCTACTTCCGTTTTAGATTGCCTGGAACACCCTATTAGGTTCGAGCGCGTACTCTGGCCGCCCGGAAAACTGGGAAGACCGGGAAGACCACCAGGAAGACTAAATAAAACCGAAGAAGACCAATAAAGTCGTGGGCCACAAATGTGACGGAAAACCGAAAAATATAAGGGAAGACCAGAAAAACTTTAGGGAAGACCTAGAAATTGCAAGTAAGACCAGAAAACGTACGGGAAGACCGATGAAAATTCGAGAAAACCGCAGAAAACTGGAGGAAGCCTTTAGAAAATATCATAAAACCAAGATATTGGGAAAACCAATGAAAAGTTGGGAAGACCGGGAGAACCTTAGGAAAACCTAGGAAAACTAGGAAGCCCGCCACATGTGTACACCGGCAGACCGTACTTGCGGACCCCTCGGTGTGTGCCAGGCGCGTCGCAGCGTAGCTGTGTTTCGTGAGATTTCGCGAAGCCTGTTACGCGAGACGTGGTCTGGCGTATATATAGCTAGTTTTAGTTAAGGTTCTTTGGAATTAAGTTTTGGAATTCCTCAGGTGTGAAACCCGGACTTTGTCATAGATAGGGGACTCATCTATTTAGAGAGGCATATAGTTAAACAAGGTAGATGTACGCCAGACCACGTCTCGCGTAACAGGCTTCGCGATATCTCACGAAACACTGTTACGCTGCGACGCGCCTGTCATACATTTGCCTTGGCCTGCGGCGCTGACACCCGAGTCGGGTAGTGGAAAAATGTAGACAAAGGTACGGGCCTACGGCCCATTAACGGCCTATCACCTCGACTAAGCATGCATGCTTGCACATTTTTTCGCCTATTTTCGTCAAAAATACCCTCTAGCGCCTCAACGGTTTGAGAAATTTTCGCCCGAAGGGCTCTACTAAACATTCGCAAAAGAGTAGAGCATGTACTGGAAGATGATTCAGTTCCATGCTGTAAACAGAACAATA
The DNA here is from genome assembly GCF_000697945.3 of Frankliniella occidentalis. Classification (NCBI taxonomy): domain Eukaryota; kingdom Metazoa; phylum Arthropoda; class Insecta; order Thysanoptera; family Thripidae; genus Frankliniella; species Frankliniella occidentalis. The sequence goes on along the minus strand of NW_026267547.1, from coordinate 100,575 downwards.
TAACTAGCTATATGTACGCTAGACCTCGTCTCGCGTAACAGGCTTCGCGATATCTCACAAAACACTGTTACGCTGCGACGCGCCTGGCGCACATATAGCTGGCCTGCGGCGCTGCCACCCGAGACAAGTTAATAGGAGTGTATGTACAATTTCTCGATTTTAATTCCTTTCTTAGATAGATAGATAGACCATTTGGCCATTTTCACCTCATTTTCGCCAAGAAATGCCCCCTAGCACCCCAACGTTACAAGATAGAGCAAAAGGGACGAAATTTTTGTGCAGAGGGACCTACTTTGACGAGTTACCCCTTAGGAACCCATAAAAAAATATTTGGAAAAAAATAATTTTTCGGCTTGTGGTTTTTGATTTTTTTTAAAGTCAATTTTTGTGCTAGAATGCTCATCTTCGAACTCGATCTGTCTTTTTATGAAACAAAACGACCCTGAAATTCCCAGATCGCTATCTCAATTCCTTCTCGAGTTATCGTGCGGACCGACCGACAGACAAACAAACAAACACACACACAAACACACAAACAGAATGAAACTTTTCGGGTCAGTGGAGTAATGGGCTTCGCCAATTGCTCAGCCAATAAAAGTTGACCAGAGATATTAAGACTTATTTACCATGCTACCCAAAACTATATTCAAAATTAAACTGTAAGCTACTTCAAGCATTTAAAACAGTGCGATCTGATTTTGAATAGACCATTCCGTTAAACCGAAAAGAAAGAAGAGACGGAAGAAGCAAAGCGTTCTATGAGAAATGTACGGTGCGCCTTGGGAACGCTCGAAAGTAATCCACCGTAAACTAGATATTCTGCGTCGCCTGAGAGTGAGAACTATTGTCATTAACTCTCAGACGAATTTAGACATCAGACAAGTCACGTTTAACCGTTTGATACGACTGTGGAACCGACGCACCACCGTATATTTCTCATACTCGCCTTTGCTTCTTTCGTCTGTTCTTTTTTCCGCTTTACCGGAATGGTCTATTGGTCTCTCTGACCAGACGCACAAGTCACGACCAACCTGAAAGCAGGCAAGGCTGCTTCTGAAGGCTTTGCATAGATTTTTTTTAAATTAGCACATGCGATTAGTACTTGT
>NW_026267547.1:98964-99419 GCF_000697945.3 Frankliniella occidentalis | reverse complement strand
CATTTGTCGGGGTCTTATTACTCTAAAATTAGGAACATGAAACTTCTGCTGTTCGGTAACGGTTTTCATTAAAAGTTCGAATTTGGACAGATTGTAATGTAAAAATCAACGTTTTAGTGATACTAGACATTCTAGGGACCCTTAAGCCCAAAAGAGGGTGTGGTGCGACCCGCAATGTGTGGTTCAAGTATTACTCCCTTTACAATTCTGTGACATGAAGCCTTTTTTACGATTTAATAGACCATTTTGTCTTTTTCACGTTATTTTCGCCAAGAAATGTCCAATAGCGCCAAAACGGTACAAGATAGAGCAAAACGGACGAAATTTTCACCCGTAGGGTTCTACTTTTACGAGTTGCTCCTTAGGAGCCCGTAAAGAAATATTTAAAGTAAATAATATTTTGCAACCTGCGGTTTTTGATTTTTTTAAAAGTCAATTTTTGAGCTAGAATGCTC
>NW_026267547.1:98080-98429 GCF_000697945.3 Frankliniella occidentalis | reverse complement strand
TTTGAGCTAGAATGCTCATCTTTGAACTCGATCTGTCTTTTTATGATAAAAAACGACCCTGAAATTCCCAGATCGCTCTCTCAATTCTTTCTCGAGTTATCGTGCGGACAGACAGACAGACAAACAGAATGAAACTTTTTTGGTCAGTGGAGTAATGGGCTTCGCTAATCGCTCAGCCAAAAATGTTGACAAACATTAAAAACAGAAGGAAAATCGGTTCTTGACGATGCTAGTAGTGGCTGTTTCTATGTCTTCTCCATTTGCCCTCATGGCTACACTTGTAGAAGATGCTCATCCACCTGTCAAATAAATTCTCCAATTAGTTTATTTCTGTTTGGTTTAAGACTAG
>NW_026267547.1:95253-96434 GCF_000697945.3 Frankliniella occidentalis | reverse complement strand
CCCTGTTGTATGATCAGTCTTGGAGAATACACCGTTGACTACAGACGTCCCTGTATTTCACTCTCCCGTCTCCTTACCCGCTCCGCTACACACACAATTCTACAACATTGGTGGCAGCGGTCAAGCGGAAGGAGAGGAAAGGCAAGCGCTACCCTACGTTTGGTCTTCCCCGACCGAGCAGTCAGTTGAGTCAAGTTCAGTCCAGTCTACCCGTCCGTCCCTTCCACAAGTAAGGCAAGCTAGTGTGTGTGCATCTCTTTATTCAAAAGGGTAATGTCGGAACAGCGACAAGGACGTGGTCAAGGTTTGGGACAAGGGCTTGACGAGGCCGGACGCCAAGGGCAGACCGACTCGAGTAACCAAGGACCTTCTGGTCAAGGGTCTCAGTCGCGTCGACGCCAAGGGCAAGCGGCAGGCTCAAGCCAAGGTCCCAGACGAGGATCACGTCGAGGTCCTGGATGGTTAGTGCGGTCCATGGAGTCCCGTGAGCCGCCTCCACCTGGAACACACGAGGAGGATGACGGAAACGAAGATGACGGTGACGTTGACGGAAACCAGTTCCTGGACGACCAAGGCGACCAGGGCGGCGAAGCTTAAACTCACTGGACCTCTGAAGTCCTCCGACCTGGCAATCCCTTGAGTGATGACGTTCGCGTCTATCTTGATGATCAACTTGAACATCACTTTTCCAACCTGTGGACTCGCCTTACGGGTTACATCGACACCCTGCGAACCCCCATTTCGTCCTCTTCCGGTCCTACGACACCACAGCCATCCGGTGCCGTCGCGTCGACGTCAGCCTCTTTGCAACGCGAGCCTAGTAAGAAGCAGATGAAGGCCAAGTCCTTCAATGGTGAGACCAACTACAACGTCTACGCCGTGCAGTTCAAGAATGTCGCTCGCTACAACGACTGGGATGAGACACAGAAGCGTGATGAGCTGCTTAACGCTCTGGAAGGAAAAGCCACGAAGATCTTGCAGTGTATGCCGCATCTTCAGGATGACACCACCACTTTCCAGCAGCTCCACGAAGCCCTGGAAAAGACCTATGGAAGGCATATCACAGTCTGGGAACGAATCAACAAGTTCCAGAGTTTGAAGCAAGGAGAAAAGGAGTCTCTTCAAGACTTTTCCAGTTCTGTGGAGACAGCAGCCATCCTCGCTTACCCCCACATGCCAGA
>NW_026267547.1:92257-95203 GCF_000697945.3 Frankliniella occidentalis | reverse complement strand
CGGGAGGCCGCGGCGCCGAAAAGCGACCGGTGCAGCATCATAGTACAAGGTAAGGGCTTTCCATCGCTGCATGCTACTTTGGTATATGTCAAATAATATAGGAGTAACAACGACATTTAGGAGAGGCGGGTCACGCAATTATCATATTTATTTACTCCGGACCCTAAAGGTTGCCCTAAAAAATCTCGACGCCCCCACTTCCGTGACACCATTACCTGCACACACACAAAAATTCACGTTGGGATCAGAGTGGGATGATATCGAAAATTGACGAAAACTAAACACGCGCCCGGCAGCCCTTTCGAATCGGCGCGGACAACAGTACTGGGCCGGGCCGGGCGAGACCGCTCCGCCGGCTTGTGAGCGGGCGGTGACAGCTAGGGTGGCCACTGATTGACAACAGTGCATCGTCTGCTTCGCACCTCGCACCTCTCGCCTCTCGCCGGCGCCGGCCGGCCGCTCGCCCGGGACCAGTAGTGATAACAGTCCGGTTGCATTGCTATCATGGCACCGAAGAAGCGAAAGTGTTTCGATCCGTACGAATTTCATTCTCGCGGTCTTGCAAGGTTTAGTGAAAAAGACTTGCGTGTCGTGAGCCCCGCGTTGGGTTTCGCAGCCGATAGTGCTTGGTGTTCGAAATGCCGTAAACATGCGGATAAACTGCGCAGGACAGTCGAGGACGCTGCAGGTGAACCTGCCCCCAAACAAGTGTGCAGAATCTCTCCATGCTCACCGCCAAGACCCCCGTCTCCAGCCCCCCCGGACGAAAACAACAACAACGCCCCCCCAAAGCTCGTCCAGAAGTACACAACAGAAGACGCGGAGTATGTGTTTACTCAGTTAAAGAGGAAATACAGTTCTGCGATCACTATGCAAGAGAAAGTGTCGGTCCTGTCTCTGGCGCCCCCCTCGTGGTCGGAGTACCGTGTGTGTAACGAGTTTGGGGCAACGCGGTACGCTGTCCGGCGGGCGCGCGAGCTCGTCGCGGCCAACGGGGTGGTCTTCCCCGACTTGCCCTCCAACTCCAAGCGGGGCAAGTTACTGTCGGCGGACACGCGTGACGCCGTCACTGCGTTCTACGAGGACGAGACGGTTTCTTACTGCACCCCCGGTATGAACACCAAAGTGACAGTGCGTGTGAACGGGACAAAAGTGCGGAAGCAGAAAAAAATTTTGATGAGTAATTTGGACGTTCTGTTTCAATTATTCAAGGACCGTCACCCTGATGTGTCTATTGGGCGTAGCCGATTTGCCCAGCTGCGGCCACGGCACTGTGTGTACGTAGGGACTGCTGGAACAGAAAATGTGTGTGTGTGTGAGCAGCACCAAAATGTCACGCTCATGTGTCACGCTTTACGCCCCCTTCTTGTAGACAATGTCTCGTGGGATGATATGACAGTTTTCAAGAGCTACGACACCCTTCTCCCTGCGGTCATGTGCAATCCGGCAGGCGAAGAGTGCTTTGCCAGAAAATGTGTAGTTTGCAAAAACTATAGTGACAATTTGCGAAGTGTGCTCGATGAGGTGCTAGGTGACACTGTCACGTTCAGTCGGTGGGAGAAAGTGAGTAAAAAAAGTCAGCTAATTTCGAGACAGGACTCAAAAGAAAATTTTTGTGACTTATTTTTGCAAAGTGTTTGTGATTTGGCATGGCATGACTTTCTTGCCAGGATGCAACAGTCAGCCCTTTGGCACTTAAAGTGTGACATGCCCCCTGGTCATGTGTTGGTTTGTGCTGACTTTGCTGAGAACTACTCATTCACTATTCAAAATAGTGTTCAGGGTTTCCACTGGAACAATTCCCAGGCAACAGTGCATCCCTTTGTGTGTTACTTTGGTAGTGAGGGGAAAATCCAACATCTCTCATTTGTTGTGATTTCAAATTGCAAAGACCATAACTCTCTCACAGTTTATGTCTTTCAAAAAAAATTAATTGCATTTTTGAAAGAGAAATTCCCTGTGCTGCATAAACTTATCTACTTCACTGATGGCTGCGCGGCACAATATAAGAACTTTAAAAGTCTGAAAAATCTATGTGAGCATAAAAGTGACTTTGGTCTGGACGCTGAGTGGCATTTCTACGCTACGTCCCACGGCAAGAGTGCATGTGATGGTGTGGGCGGGACCGTCAAGAGGGAGGCCCGTCACGCCTGTCTCCAAAGCCCCTTCCAGAACCTTATAGGCACCCCGAGGGAGCTATTTCAGTGGTGTGTCACCAAAATGACTGGCACGCACTTCTGTTACGTCGACCAAGAAGATATTGAAAAGGAACGTTTATTTTTCGAAACACGGACTGGCAAGTGCAGCACCCTCACTGGCACCATGAATTATCACTTCTTTCGCCCTACCGGGACCCCAAACCAGCTGGAGTGCAAACTGTACTCGGCGTCGACCCGCCCTGACCTACGGACAGTCCCTACTAAAGCTTCAAAATAACAACAGTGGTGAGTTTTCTATGTTGCTATTTATAAACCGTCGTCTTATTTCAAATCACATTGTCCGCCATACTACCCATTCAGTATTATCATTCAAAGTGTGCGCGCCGTGCAACGGGAGCCGAGTGGTCACTCTAGCTGCTCCCATTACCGTTCCCGCGCAGGCCCGGCCCGGCCCGCCTCTGTTGAGCGGGCCGAGCGCGCGCGATTCGAAAGGGCTGCCGGGCGCGTGTTTAGTTTTCGTCAATTTTCGATATCATCCCACTCTGATCCCAACGTGAATTTTTGTGTGTGTGCAGGTAATGGTGTCACGGAAGTGGGGGCGTCGAGATTTTTTAGGGCAACCTTTAGGGCCCGGAGTAAATAAAGATGATAATTGCGTGACCCGCCTCTCCTAAATGTCGTTGTTACTCCTATATTATTTGACATATACCAAAGTAGCATGCAGCGATGAAAAGCCCTTACCTTGTACTATGATGCTGCACCGGTCGCTTTCCGGCGCCGCGGCCTC
>NW_026267547.1:91690-92207 GCF_000697945.3 Frankliniella occidentalis | reverse complement strand
ATCGTTTCATAAATCTATGGACAAGAAATGACCATGACAAAAAGGCACAATGGTTCATGGTCAGAACGTGTCCATGGGAGCAGCTGGCTGCTGCTGCTAGTTGGTCATGGAATTGATTTACCATGGTCAGAGTGTCCACAGAAATTCATTTACATGGCCAGGATTGTGGCCATGGTATGTGTGTGTTCATGGTCAGAGTGCCCACAGAAATTGATTTACATGGCCAGGATTGTGGCTATGGTACGTGTGTGTTCATGGTCAGAGTGCCCACAGAAATTGATTTACATGGCCACGATTTTGGCCATGGTACGCGTGTGTTCATGGTCAGAGTGTCCATAGAAATTGATTTACGTGGCCAGGATTGTGGCCATGGTACGTGTCTGCTCATGGTCAGAGTGTCCATAGAAATTTATTTTCATGGCCAGGGTTGTGGCCATGGTATGTGTGTCTTCACGGTCACAACCCTGGCCATGAACACACACGTACCATGGCCACACATCTGGCCATGTAAATCAAT
>NW_026267547.1:83973-91640 GCF_000697945.3 Frankliniella occidentalis | reverse complement strand
TTCCCTTTCACTCGACGCGGTCTCAACTGGTGGTTAGACGCAGAAGAGACGGGCCGTGGCAGGCTCACTCACTTGAGGAATTAATAAACTAACTAAACAACCAAATGACTGACTACTTTAACCTAAGAAACAATCCAAACAAACTACTTGCCTCTCAAACTTGCAGTTCACTTAACTCCCACCTTCCTTTCGGAAAACGGAAGGTGCGAAAAGCAAAGCCGTGAATCGGGGCGCCAAATCCAAAGTCTTCGACCAACTAACCGTAAATCGCTGCCACCAGTGTTGTGAACTGGTGGAAGGTTAAAGGAGGCGAGTTGGTTGGGACTTCGACTGTTTATTGAGGTAGCGTAGCTTCTATAATAGACAGCGCAAGACTGCACGCTGAGGGGTCGGCGCGAGCCGCTTATAAAGGGAATTCCAAGAGGAAGTCAAGAATAACCGGGGCTGACTGTTGGGGTGGGGGTGCCAAAGGAATCGGAGGAGTATAGTCTAGCATTGTAGAGACTTTCAGGAGGGATCGACTGTCATGGCACCATACATAGGTCTAAGCAGATTAGGTTAAGAGTGTTTATGGTGTATTTAGCAGATCACAACAGTACCACTAGTAGATACTTCACTGGAATAATCTTCATTTTTCCGCAAGCTAGAGAAAAATATCATAGCAATACCCAACTTTGAAATTAAAAGCTGAAGATAATGTTGAATACAGCCAATATAAATATAAATAAATAAATGTGTCCTGATATTGGGGGCCACCTGTGACATTGCCACATCATCACTCTGCAGTTGGTGTTTCACAACCTGCTGATATGGCGGCATTGCAGGGTTAGGAGGTAACCTTGGGCACAGAGAGTAACCTGCTGTGGACATCCGCATTAACAAGAAAACATAACACACTTCAACAATTAGATTTCTAATTGATCCTTAATTTTTAAGAGTTAATATAACAAGTTTGAGCAAGTGACTCAGAGACTTACTTTAGTACTGTCCTATACTGCAATTGGGCGCCCTGCATCTGCTGGGCGGCCTGCATCTGATACGCCTGCTGCATCTGTAAAGCATGCTGCATCTAAACAGCCTGCATTTGGGCGGCCTGACCAGACTGCAGGAGAGCAGCTTGCTGCTGAAGTAACTGTGGATTCAACTGCAACAAATCCAAATAAAACCATAATAAAGTAAACATTACACTACTTGGAATAATATGTTAAACTTATGCTCGTGTTACAGTGTACAGTAGGTTAACGAATTTAGTGTTCAAACAATAAGGTTTGGTTCTTAAATTTTTTGAGTACAGAGAGTGAAATTAGTGAGGCATACTTACCCAGTAACTCGCGGGCCCTCGCCTCGCTGAACGGCAGGAGGGCGAAGTTGGGGCGGCTGGGCGGCTCGCCTTCGCCTCCTCGGAGAAGTTGCCCGGGTTGAACTTGTCTGGCTCCGGGTAGAAGTAGGAGTCACGGTGGATGGCGAAGATCGGGATGATGGCCTTGACGCCCTTCGCAAGGTGGGCTTGCCGTCGGCGCCGGTCGTCGGCAGGACGTAGTCGTCGTTTGTTATGCGGATCGTGTTAAACGCAGCCGGGTTAGCCCATCCCACCCCAAAAACGGTTTTGAGGTACGGAGCCTAAATGGTAGTTCTGACCCATAAGAGACCGTGTGCAAAGTCTGGGGCCTGTGCGACAACGTTTACGCGGATCGCATTGTGATTTTCGTTTTGGCCCAACCTTGGCGCCAAACAGGTAGACCACCTTGTAGGCGCTGCACTGCGCGCACGCACTGTTAAAACGAATCGTCATTTCACGAAAAATATTGTGACGAATAGTTTGTCACAAGGGTTGAGATGAACCAATCGTCACATGATATTCAAATTCCCTTTTTCCTTCCTGCGCGCACGGTATCTCCCCGTGCTGGGACATGCGTGAAAAGTTGTGTTCCCTCCTCTTCCTCATCTTAGTCATTCTACATTCATTTTGATCTTAATAATCTGTCTATAATCTTTTTCGAATCTTACAATCATTCCATAATCTTAAAATCATTCCATAATCTAATAATCCGTCTATAATATTATAATCACGCTATAATCCTATAATCTATACTCAAAAGTACACGGCTGAGGCGAGTTGTAGACCCCTTACCTGCGGCCTCGGCGGAAATGCCAGTTTAGACTGCCAAAATTCAGAAATCGAAAGTTGGCCTTTTTCTATCGATTAAGGAATGTTTGAAAGTCCCCCACGCAAAACAGTTCTCTTATTGGTCGAGCGGTTCCGGAGACATCGCCTGTCAGAGATGAGTCTCATGGGGCGCTCTTAACATGATTTGTAGCCTGAAATGTGAGACGCTACCGTGCCCGTACCTGAAGCCGGGAGATTATACCTCGGCTTCCATCTAACGCACCGTGGTTAAAATAGTCCTATCTAGTGATGCTTGTCCATCCGAACTTCCCCACATGATTCAGACGGTCATTTTATAAGGACTTAGTTTTACTTGTAGTTTTCACACCTTTGATAGGCGAGTACAAATTTCCTTCAGCTTTCTCCAAAACGGGGCCAGCATAAAAATGTTCCCACAACATCCTGAAGCTGCTACCAGGTGCTCCCTGGACGTAAATGCTAGAGAAAGTTTGTATATTAACATAAAACAATCACTTTTCTGCAAATCAAGAAATGTCCTACATTATCCTACATTTACTATTTCTTCAGTTTTTAGTCGCTATGAAGAGAGAAGGTAACTCACACGTGCTCAAACGCGGCTATACTACCAGAGGAACAGCGAAAAATGTGGTTGCGATCTGTTATCAATGCCTATAAGTACCATTCATCTCCGACTTCGTGCGAATTATCAGAAGTTTCGCTACTGTACATAATTAAGGCGAAAAAGTGAAAATCGGTCCTTGGGCTCGTACACCAAAAACTCGACCTTGAAGTTGTAGAACAGAGCTCTTTGATGAAAACAAGATGTGAACGAAATTTTTCCGTCAGAATTTGAGACACCTGGAACTTTTCCCGTACGGGTCTCGGGCCTCTACAGAAAAAAATTCCAGGTGTCTCAAATTTTGACGGAAAAATTTCGTTCACATCTTGTTTTCATCAGAGAGCTCTGGTCTACAACTTCAAGGTCGAGTTTTTGGTCTACGAGCCTCTGGACCGTTTTAATCCTTAGTAATCCGACATTTATGCGATTTCCGGTATTTTTTTACTAGGGTCCGAGACAGCTGCATCACAGTAGTTTCCAGAATATTTATAAAGAATACATTTGTCTTATCCGTATTCCCCAAAGACATCGTTAGTGTGGATTCAGAGTTCTCACAAAACGCAAGCGGTATTTTCACGCCAGGCGTGATTTTCACGCTACGTATGCTTCACGCAGCCAATCAGGGATCGACTTTCATCACGCCAGGCGTGAAAATCACGCTTTGCGTGAGAATCACGCTCGCTTTAAGGGAACTCTGAATCCACCTTCAGGGACCGTTCATAAGCGATGATGACTTATGAATCTAATTTATGGACGACCCCCTTACCAAAAATATTGTCAGAGTCATAATTAGTGGTACCTAAAACCCCCTCACACATGGTTTTACGTCGATGGGATACTAGGATCTATTTTGGCGGCCTAAATGTAGTTCTAAATGGTTCATTTTCATATACAGTTCACAATTTACCTTTTAAGTTACTTTGACCCATGCATGTTGTAAGACCAATCTGGAGACACAATATGGGGACTGTGAGGTGGTTCCTATTCTGTTGTACTGCTTTAATAATGGTCTCTTCATTTTGCAAGTGCTTGTATTGATTATGACTCAATAAAATGTGAAATTTTGGTTGTCAATATCTTTGTGAACATTAATTTCAAACCAAGCTAATCAGAGGTGGTCACTTTGGCAAGATGAAATCATGCCATAAAAACGAGAATTGAACATTTCATACAGAAAATATTCAACTGAGCTTCAGTTCCTTTTCATTAACCAGGGGTGAAAATGAGCGCAGAATTACAGACCTTAATTAGGGCACAATTTGTTTTAATTCAAAGCAAGAGAAAGGAGAAAAAAAACAATCACACAAAATGATACAAACATCGCAAGAATATATAACTCTTCAACTTGGAGCTGATAAAGCTATCGTAGGAAGATTTAGCAAACATACCCAGTGGACAGAAAAGTGCTGTCATATGACGTGAAGAGGGTCATAATTATGTCATTTCAACATCATTTTGATGTGAAAAGACTCTTGTGACATCAAAATGGTTTCAACATCAAAATGACCCCCATGATGTCACCTTGACTTTTACTTTTTCTGTTCACTGGGTAGTAGCGACATGATCTTACCTTGATATCTTCAATTCCCACATAGAGAGTAGAAACATATTTTTACCTTAAGATCTTATAATACAACAAGATACTGGTATAAAAAAACTAAATTCAAATAGAAATAAAAATCTTTGTACTACAATGTGGTCTACTAGATCAAGTTGGTCAGCAATAAGTTGACTCTGGCCGAAGAACCTGGGTTAAAAACCATTTCCAATAGAGTAGAGGAAGAATACAATAAAAACCAGTGACACAAATAATTCAAATAGTACAAGATTTGTAACTCGTCTACTAAGGGCTGATGAAGCTTCAGTATGAATAACATCCAATAGTTCAGATCCAGCATGATTAGAGTCGCAACTTTTTCTCACCTTGATATCTTTGATTACATGAACATTGGCAACATAATTTGACCTTGGTATATAATATAACACGATACCTGGTTAAAAAACTAAAACTATATAGAAATATACTCTTTGTATTACAATTTGGTCATACTATAATACAACACAATACTGGTTTAAAAAATATAAAATCAAGTAGAAATTAAAATGTTTGAAGTACAATTTGGCCATAGTAATAAAATCAAGTTGAGGTCAACAGTAAGTATACTACAGTCGAAGGACTTGGGTCGCAAATACAAGTTTCTTGCAGAATGGACACTAAAACTTGTAAGTGATTGTTCCTGACTTTGCTGCCATAGCCTTCACACATGAGGAGCGAAATGGGAAGTGCTCGCAATCAAGTGCCAGGATATTCTTGAAACATGGGCCTTTGCACGCACCACATCGTTGGATCGGATCAATCTCATCTCGAAAGAAATGGTTCCTCATTAAAAAATCAGTGTAAAGAAGGATAAATTCAATTATGCCCACGTAGTGTTGAACAAGAACTCAATTAAGAATAGATTCTTGTAAGTAATATTGAGCACACTGCCTTTTGAAGAAAGTCAACAAAAACAAGAACTATTTATCTTCACTGTCACTGAGGTTGACTGTCCCCATGCCGTAGTCAAAGTCAGGATCGCCTTGTGAAGACTGAGCAGTACCTGCAGTGGTTATAGCCAGCTGATGAATTTTTGAAGAGGGTATTACTAGGAGTTTTAAGTGGGAGTCCTGCAGGCGCCATTGTTGCTGGAGTCAATTTGGATGTCCCTGCACATGATTCACTCAATTTGGATGTTCCTGCTTGCGCTGCAGCTGCCCCTGACACACCTCCGGACGCGTCGATATATAATTCCTTCGAATAGCAACTGAGCGTGATGACACTATTTGTAGGTATTCCTGCGGATAGCTGTGGGGCCTTGGATAGCTATTCGCAGGAAAGTCAAGGTAGAAAAAAATAATATTGGAATTCTTACGAAATAGGCATAGGACGCTATCCGTAGGAAAATTCCTGCGAAAAGTCGTGAAAACTTGAAAAATTTCCCGGCTTTGATATCGTGGATCAGACGGCAAGGTTATGGGAGGGACACCGGCCTTCTGAAGGTACGTATAGAGTACTAATTCTGACACTCTTTTCAAAACTTTGATGTGGAGCTCCATCCTGAATTCTACGGAATAACGGCTGTTAATCCCTGTCCTGATCCTGTGTGTTGCCAGCTGCGCCTTTGCTTTGACGGACAGAAGAGACAGTGATTGTGTGAAGGAAATAACAAAGCTAATGAAGAGGGCCTTTCAAGGAGGAGTGGGACGATGAAACCAAGGAATTCAACTTACAGTACAAACCATCCGTCCAAATTGCCCTCAAGGTATCAGCTGACAGTCATGTCTACCAATATTCAAAGATAGAGTGCAACGCAGAGGAAAGAAAGTGTTTGTGGAGCAATCAGTGAAACCATTGTCATATAGGAAAGATAGCAACTGTTGGTAAATTGTTGCGGCTTTCATGTTCTTGCAGCAACCCAGTGTCACTCGGCTTCATGATTATGTGTTGTATTTTACCAGTTCACCGCATGTGGCGTCAGGCGATGTAGACCAGCTTCGTCGGCATATCTTCACAGACCTAGCAAATTGTTCTACCAACCTTCATAATGACCTAGGAGCATCAGCTGTTTCTTCGCCTGTGTAGGGTGATGGAATTGTTCTGGACGAAAAGACTGAAATTTATATATGTGATGGTTTCACACTGTCCAGCGGGCTAGACGAAATTTTGGGTCACCTAGACAAGAAAGGAAGTATGATGGAATTGCTTGTCCTTACTACAATGCCGCTTAAAATTAGCGGCGCACTTTTTTGAGCCGGCGTATTTTCTAAGTGTTTTGAGCTGGAAGTGCGCATCCCTTGCGCCACCCCATACGGCCTGTGCAGCCCCTAGAGGGAAGCGGGGTAGAAAATTCGACCTAAAAGGTTCCGAATGTGTCACTTTAAATGATCGGAAAGTCGAAAGTTTTGTTGTACCGACTCAAATTTCTGTCTTCTTTCGAACGGCGCTAACAAAATCGCGGTCGTTCAAACCCACCCCCTGCCCCGTTCGTCCCCACCCCTATGGAGGGGTGAGTTCTGAGGATGGTCAAAACTACCGTGAAATCCTCCGGGGACACCCCCTGTACAGTGTACACGGAACATTTGTTGTTTTTTTAATTGGACAAACCCCGGCCAAACCACCCCCGCGAACGTGCAACCCCTTCTCGAATATCGGCCATTTTGGAACCTAAGGGTCGATGAAACTTTCAGGAATGATTCCTTTTGCCATTTGGAACGCATCCATGCAGAGAAACCCCCGGTGTCAACATCTTCAACCCCTTTTCAGGGGGTAGCTACCCCCGAGTGACCGTGCACCTCTTTGAGAGGAGATGGAGAGTTGGGTCTACGCGGATCTGTTTCAGGGGGCATCCTAGTGTAGCAGGCCCAAAAATAGGTGTTTTTCGCGATTTGTTTTTTTAACCCTTTACGTCACAGGGTATCAAATTTGATACACCTCCTAAAACACGGCCTGGAGCCGTCTACTTGTGAGGTACATCTCGTTTTTGTCATGGATACGTTTGAGGAGGTCCAGACGACTCTATCCATACCACTTACGACCCCATGAGTGCTTTGGGTGGGTTGCTGTGGTGCGCCAAAAACAGGCCTGCGAGGGGGTCCATGCAGGGCCTAACTGCAGCGCCTATAGCTGCGGGTAGAGGGGTCGGATTTTCATGGTAGTGGTCATGATTTGTTAGCAAAGGTCCAAAGTAAGCAGCGCCGAAGACAGATCGAGGATATCTCAAAAACTCGCATTGTGACACGCTTGCAAAGTTGTGTGTATCAAAAATGAACGTCCGTGACGTAGAGGCCCATTTTTTTGTCGTTTTTTGACATTTTTTCCATGAGATTCTAATGGTACATTGGTACGTGGTGAGGCTTGTGGATGACATGTGAAGCATATTG
>NW_026267547.1:82955-83923 GCF_000697945.3 Frankliniella occidentalis | reverse complement strand
ATATTTGAACCAAATCAATGGGGTTCACCAAAAGTGGCCTAGGGTCGCAACCCCCTCTCCGGACCCGTTTTGGCGACCGTAATCGATTTCGTTCAAATTTTCTACAATTAAAGAACGTGCTTAATTATGATCTCCCTCAAAATCTGGGCGCTGTAGCTCAAACGGTTCTTGAGATACGTGCATGTAAAGTTGATAATAAGGCTAAAAAGTTTGGCGAATTTTCGATTAAATTCGCGTAAAACGACCTTCAAACTGCCTACGGGCAGCTAAAACCAATGCAAAACCTAATCTAGGGATGAAAACAACAACACTTTGAAGCGCCATTGAAATCTGAGTGTATCACCGGAAAACCTTCCCTTGTTAGACATGATGGAAGACAAGCACTGAAATAAAAGAATGAAAATTAATGACAGAGAAGGAATCGAAGATTGAAAAAAAAAAACAAAAAAACAGCCGCTCAGGAAACAACAACTAACCTCACTCCTCTGAGGGGTTAAGGGCAGGTTCCGGGGATGGTGGGTCAGAGGAAAGGGAATCACTTCCTAAAAGAGGAAAACAACAATCAGCAGTAATAAAAAAAATATAAGTAAAGAAAGGAGCCAGCAGATAACGTACATAGGCAGGCCCTTTACAAAGTACACAATGGTAAAATGGTTGAGGGAGAGTAGAGCCCACCACCCAATCCAAACCAAAACGACGATGGCCGGAGAAAGTATAAAGGAACGGATCTGCCACAAGAACACAGGCACCACAAATGGTGACATTGGCGCCCCAGAAGTCCCATGCGTGGTACAGGAATTGGAAGATACAGACAAGATCCATGATGGTCAGACGCAGAACTTACAGGGAGTAGATGGTGGTGACTGCGGGGGCGTAGATGGAGGAGATGGCGGGAAGCCGAGAGGGTTAAGGTGGAAAGGCAGCTACAGAGAGAAAGGAAAATAAAAGGAAAGGAAAGAAAAAAGGAT
>NW_026267547.1:80618-82905 GCF_000697945.3 Frankliniella occidentalis | reverse complement strand
CTGTTTTTAGGTTAGTTAGGCGTCGTTTTGCCGGAAAGAGGAGGAACGTTAAAAACGACAGTCACTTACATTCTAAAACAATCCATGGCGTTCTATTGGCATTCTGACGAAAACCTGGCGTTCGTAGGTAAAATCAAAACTTTAAATTAAAACGAAAACTTCAACACACTTAGAAGCACCGACGCAGCTGCATACGTAACCACAAAGTTGATGACCGGCGCCGGTGTCCGTGTTTACAATGACGTTTTGGTCGCTAGTGTCGCGAGCTCCCGAGAGATGGCGCACTGTAATAATGTCTGAACGACACTATCTAAAGAACACGCCAAGGTAGACCATGGTGTGGACATCCCACTTGCGCATGGTTGAGTCGTTGTCCGTCCATGGTCAACCGAGTGCAGAGTATCATGGCTGGGGAGATGGGCATAGGTGATCACCATGGTCTAGGCAATGTCCATGATTAAAATCTTGGTTTTCCATGGTCAAAATCTCAATTTGACCATGACAATCATGTCTTTTTTTACCCTGGGCCATTTTTGATACATGCGAAATTTGGTCACAGCGCGGTTCCAAAAACATGGTTGGCACCGCACGGGTTGCGGGATCAGTAGCAAGACATGTACACTTGTAAAATATAAAGAGTGCTCATCGGTTTTACGCCGCGGGTCGCGCGTCACAACATACCCGCTAACGTCACAGTGTATCATTTTTGATCACTCTTATTTGCCGGGCCAGTTTTTATGTGAGGTTGGGGCATCGAGTGCCACTAGATTCAGCAAGCTTTACTCTTCATGAAAAACCACTTTGCCCCGGAATGCGACATTTTGGATCGTGGGAAAACGGTGGAAACCAAAAATATTCTAAAAACCAAACTACTAAATTCCACATTTCCGAACCATTTCGAACAAATCGAGTTATGATCGTCCTATAGGTGTTCCATACAGCTAAGATGTGTCGTTTGAAAATGTTTGTTGCTCATATTAATGCTGTAGTGTAAAGTTTGTGTGTTTGTCAATTATGACCCTAACGTCACAGTGTATCATTTTGGATACACAGGGCTAAAATCCAAACGGTTAACGTTACAGCGTCGGGACAGAAATCAAAATGATCAGTAAGTCAAAACCAACCAGAAAATCGATATGAAAAGTTTTTTTGTCAGCTGGACAAAACCTGTGACGTAAAGGGTTAAAAAAATGAAAGCAAGTGGGGGGAAACTAAGTTGAGGGGGTAAAAGTACGTCGCTTTCTGTGTCCAAAACTGCCAAGAAGTTGCCTGAACTCCCACGCAGGGCGTGATAACTTTAAAAAACGTTGTTTCACTTTTTCGGCATTATCTTTTGAACGGGAAGACACATGAGCGTGAACGAGTGATTATTAGAAAGATAAACGTTCACTGAATTTTCGTTACCTTATCATCGGATGTGCCCTAAAATAATTTTCGTTCCAAAACCATTTAACGTTAAATCATTTTGGAACGAAAATTATTTTTAGGGTACAAGGAGTAGTCTGAGGACTTCCGATGATAGGGTAACGAAAATTCAGTGAACGTTCATCTTTCTAATAATCACTCGTTCACGCTCATGTGTCTTCCCGTTCAAAAGATGATGCCGAAAAAGTGAAATAACATTTTTGAAAGTTATCACGCCCTGCTCCCACGCATGCCGGAGAAACGGCCCACCAACAAACATGTGTCGTTGTCGCACTGCGTATACCTGAACACTCACGCCTCACTCAAGAGTGGAAACATCTACTTTTGGCAGCACAACAAAAACTTCTGCCAAAAGGATACAAATTTGTGTGGTTCTTTGAGAATAAGATCTATGCCATAAAAGATGAAAAGGACAAGACTGCAACAATAATCACTGGTCAAGAGGACATTAATTACATTGAATAAACTTATAAACCAAGTCATTTCAATGTGATACTACTTAATTTTTAAGAAAATTGCTGTTAATTAAGATAACCTTAAGGACTACTTGAGTGCTCTATCTAATTATAAATATTATAAGCAGTTGAAAATTCAATCAATGCACAATCTCTGAAAGATAGTACTCATTGGCTGAGCGTTTAGCGAATTTTACTCCACTGACCCGAAAAGTTTCACTCTGTTTGTTTGTCTGTCTGTCCGTCTGTCCGCACGATAACTCGAGAAAGAATTGAGATATCGATCTGGGAATTTCAGGGTCGTTTTGTATCATAAAAAGACAGGTCGAGTTCGAAGATGAGCATTCTAGCTCAAAAATTGACTTTTTAAAAAATCGAAAACTAGAGGTCTCAAAATGTATTTTTTT
>NW_026267547.1:70000-75943 GCF_000697945.3 Frankliniella occidentalis | reverse complement strand
CGTCTGTAACAAGAGAGGCCACACTGCTGAAAACTGCTGGTTTGGTGCTGCTGGTAATGGCAGTGGTAGTGGCAACTACCAGTCAAGACCTCACTCTTACCCAATGTATCCGCCACAGTTTTACCATGCTGGTATGCCGTGGCAGAACCAGTGGGGTAATCAGTGGCCCCAATACAATCAAGGCCAACAACAACAGCCAAATCAACAGTAAAACTCTGGTCAGCAGCAACAACAAAACGCCAACAAACCCAACAACAACCAGGGAAACTAACAACTGCTGCCCCTGAAGTGGTCAAGTCGGCAGCTACAGTACAAAGTGCAAAATCTCAGCCAGACCACGTAGACCACAACTTATCTGACTTCGACCAGTTTCCGACACCTGGAAGCCCAATGGTTACATGGTCACTAAATGGTGTCAAGTCAAAATGTGTCACAGATACTGGAGCAGTAATTACTGTAGTTAAGAGAGGACACTTACCTGGACCTACACCCAAGTAAGCCAAAGCTCGTCTGAAAGGCGTCACAGTAGGCACGGGCAAGTTGTATGGTCCAAGGTTAGTCACTTTCACCTACGATGACATTGAAGTACAGTTTCCTGTGTACGAAAGTGACATAGAAGTTGACTGCCTGATTGGAAACGACTTCATTCATTACTTTGGAATAGGCATTGAAAGCTCTGAGGGATATGTTACGTTCAGAAGAACTTCACCAAGTAATTACCTCCCAAGTCCGGTTCAAATCCCTTGCGAGATGGTCCATACTCCAAGTGTGGGTAGGTTCCACTCTGGATGTGTGTACTTTGTCGCTCGGGCAAGCCGCACTCTGAATCTGTCTCCATTAGCAGATATTGCAGTAGTTACAGAACTGGAAACTGATACTCAGTTCCCTAAAGTTCAGATTGAAGATCAGCTAAAAACAAAAGAAAGAAAAAGTGGTTCCAGTGTGCACACTATAAAACAAATAAATATAAAAGGTTCCACAAATGCTGACAATAACACTGATAGCCTTCTAATGTCTCCAGAAGAAGAGGATAGGTTACATAAAGTTCAACTTGGCCTGATGACTCAACCATTACCTCATGATCCAGGACCAAAGCCTTCTCAACTCCATCCAAGTGTTTTAACAATGTCTGGAGTAGTGCCTTGTGTGAAAGCACCAATGGTCGAAGTCTATCTCCTAAATTCAACTGAGTATGAAGGTCAAGAAGAGTCCAATTCTCCAGAAATTCCAGCTCAAGCAGCAGCAGTCCAGTCTCAAAATTCACAGTCATCCAGTTTCTCCAATCCCAGTTCTCTCGATGTAGATTTTGATCCAGTTCCTAGAAAAGAAGCGATGCCATCTAGTCAGCCTTTACCACCAGATTTACATGACTTAGTCAAAAGATGCAAAAATCTTACCACAGACCAAGAGGCTCAAGTTTCAGACCTTTTGCGGAAACATGATGTCTTTGCGCCAGACAACACAACGTTTGGTTGCTGTCCGTGGGTTAAGTTTACCATGGACACAGGAGACCATCCTCCCATCAAGATGCAAGCAAGACCAATCCCTCTTCATTACCGTAAAGCAGTCTTTGAAACTTTCATGAAGTACATAGAATGTGGAGCTGTTCGCCCGAGTAACTCAGCGTGGGCATCTCCCATTTTATGTGTACCTAAGAAGACAGGAGAAATCCGTGTTTGCATTGATTATCGAGCCTTGAATCATATTACAAGAGTTCCAGCCATACCTATACCTTTAACTAATGAACTTACTCAGAAAGTAGCTGGTCACAAGATTTATCACTCCTTTGACTTAGCGCATGGCTACCATAACCTTGTAATTGATGAGAAAGACATTCCCAAAACTGCAGTCATCTTGCCTGAAGATCTAGGCCTACCAGCTCGACATTTTGAGTGGACAAGACTCGGTTTCGGTTTGTCTGCAGCTCCTGGCATTTTCCAACAAGTTACGGACCGATTGATGAGACAACCAAGAAATCCAACTCCTGAGAATGATGTTGGTCCACACAGTGCTGTCTACCTTGACGATATTTGTTATTTGTATCGCAGGTGATGACTTTCCATCTATGCTTCTCAGACTAGAAGCTCTCTTCAATCGTGTGCGTGCTTCAGGTTTCTTCTTGAAAGCCAAGAAATGCTTCATCTTCCAAGACAATTGTGAGTACCTAGGCCACATGCTTTCAAAAGAGGGAATAGGCACTGTAAACAAGAAAATTGACAAAATCACATGTTTGCCTGCTCCTAAAATTGTAAAAGAAATGCGTACTTGGCTTGGTATGGTGAACTACTACATCAAGTTCTTACCTAACATGGCAACTGAAGCAGCTCATTTGTACAAGTTACTTCATAAAGATGTTGAGTTCGCCTGGACCAGTGACTGTGAGAAGAGTTTTCAAACCGTCAAGAAACTTCTCAGTTCAGCTCCATTTCTGGGTGTACCAGATATCTCCAAAGGTCCTTTTGTCTTCTACTCGGATGCAAGTCTTACAGGACTGGGAGCAGCCCTGAAACAAAAACAAGGAGATCAAGAGGTTTTAATTGCCTACTGGTCTAAAGTTCTCAACCCTGCTCAACAGAATTACTGTGTAACACACAGAGAACTTCTTGCCCTAGTAGAAGCAGTGGAGCATTTTCATCATTACCTTGCTGGTGCCCCTTTCGAAGTCAAAACGGATCATGCAGCCTTGCAGTGGCTTCGCAATTTTAAGAACCCTTCCGGACTTCTTGCCAGGTTGATCAGCAGGTTAGCTCCTTACAGCTTCACAATCTCCTACATTAAAAGTGTCGACAATGTCGAAGCTGATGCCATGTCAAGAAGACCAAATCGTCCTTGTTCCAGTGACTGCAAGAAATGTACGAAATTAGAAATGCAAGATAAACTTCTCACTCCAGAAACATTGTCAGTGTATTGGGTTTCCATTGCACCCAATCCTGATTTCACACCTGTTCAAATTAAGAAAGATCAACTTTTGGACCAAGAATTAATGCCTATCATTCTAGGCCTACAAGATAAATTGAGACCCACCTTTCAAGATGTTGTTCGCTATGGCCCACGAACAAGATCTCTTTGGTTACAATTCATGTCTCTTGTTTTGCACAATGGAGTTATGTATCGAAGACTCGAACACCCCAGTCTTGATCCAAACAAAGACATTTTTCAACTTGTTCTTCCTTCTGGACATGTAGAGGACTCCATCAAGTCTTATCATGAAAATGCAGCAACAGGAAATCATTTTGGAGTAAGCAAAACTTTCGCTGCTCTCCATAAGGTTTTCTATTGTCCTGGAATGTGGGAAGATGTTGCTTCATTTGTGTCAAAGTGTGAGAAATGTGCAAGATTTAAACATCACAAAAGGTCGAAAATTCCCTTACAAATTTTCAGAGAAGGTGTACTTCATGGCAAGTGGCACATTGACATCTGTGGTCCACTTCCTTTAACTGAAGAAAAGTACAAATACATACTTGTTGCTGTGGAAGCCTTCTCCGGTTGGCCTTTTGCTATCCCCATCAAATCAAAATCTTCCGAAGAAATTGCTGAAGTCCTCATTCGTGATGTTTTCTCTGTGTTTGGAGCACCACTTTCAATTCTTTCAGATCAAGAAAGGTGTTACACATCTGCTGTCATTAAAGACATTTACAATGTCTATGGAATCCAAAGTAGCGCCATTTCCCTTGCACATCCACCTGCAAATGGAAAAGCTGAAAAATGGGTCAGAACGCTAAAAGAACATCTCAAAATGATGGTCTCCAAAGATCAATAGAATTGGCCTAAATACTTACCTCTCATCTGTCAAGCGTATCGCAGCATCCCTTACACAGCAACAAAATTCTCTCCTTATGAGGTGTTTTTCGGTGCTCCCATGCGGACGCCTCTAGACCTTCAAAGAGGTCTACCTCCAGTCAGCAATCCTGTAGAAATGTCAATTAAAAATTATCCATTCTGACTACGCTCAACTCTTGAAGAAATTCACAGTTTTGTTAGAGAGCATACTCAACATGCAGCTCAACGTATGAAGTCGTACTATGACTTACATGTGTCATTAGCCCCTTACAAGAATGGTGATCTAGTCTGGTTCTACCATCCAGTCAGGTCCAGAGGCAGATCTCCAAAGCTGTACAGTCCTTGGGAAGGGCCGTACAGAATTACAAAAATCATCAATGACACTGTAGCAGCTGTTGAGATGGTTCATGCTCCCAACACCCAACGCATAGTCCATCTTTACAAACTTTCAAGCTATGTTACACCCGCCTTGCCAATTCAAGCAGCTTTGCTCAATCACCGTGGCAACAGTAAAAGTTTGTCAACTGGCCGTTTCGCCATGCCTGGAAACAAGAATTTGAAGTCTAAATTTAAGTTTGATGAAGAAAAATTAACTTCAAGTATAAGACGGATAATTACCAAGTACCACAGGGAGAAGACGCCTGCTGAACAATCTTCCAGCTCTACTTCCAAAGACGATGATCTTCGCCAGAAAATCGAAGGTTTGAGGTTAAACGCTGCGGCTCCAGACCTTCGCAACAAAATCGACGAAATCCACAAGACTGAAGACAACAAACCTGCAACAAAGACTGTGGTTAGAAGAGAGTGTGCCATCATTCCTTCCAAGAAAGTCACTCTGGTTCGGATTCGTCCAAAGAAGCCGCCTAACCTGTCCGTGAAGCCGGCTACCGCCGTCCCGACATCTCCATCTTCGCTGGTTCGTCAAAATCCTCCTACTTTGAAAACTCCAATGAAGAGGAAACGTTGCAACCGTTGCCGTAAATATGGGCACGTTAATCAGTCGTGTCCTCAAAATCCTAAGAACAAAATTTTAATTCCTCCACCACCAGAATTTATGTAATTTCCAGTACCAGTCCATTACCTGATCTGTACCTGATTTTCTCAAGTAGTACCTGTTTTCAATTGCTCAATTGTTCAAATTGTTTTGGACGAAATGTCGCTGTTCTTCAATAAAACATGAAATATGTGAACACATTTCTTTTGAAGGGGGGAAGAAAGAACCGCCAAAACCTACACTCTCCCAAAACTCGTTGGGCAATGAATGGCGACACTATTCTCAGAACGACCTGTCAATAACCATGGTCCAGAAACCAAACAAGCAGACGACCACTCAGCAGCCCAGCAGCGACAACAACAACCTTTTCCTGTCCTGTTTTCAACCAGTTCAACTGAGATGACACACTCCAAGCTTTCCCAAGTTTAAAAGTTAAGTGTGATAGTTAATTTTGAAGTGTTAAGTCTTGTTAGAAGTAAGCAGTCTTAAACTGCAGTGGTGTTATTAGGTCAGATAGTCAGGTTCTCTTTTGTCACCACAGGGCTAACCAATTTAAGTGTCAACCCTGCAAGTTTGAACAACATTTATGGATCAAAGATTCTCTTGCTTTCAGTTGATCGTCCTGTCCTTTTTTCAGTCCCTGTCACCTGAGGCCTTCAACTTTCCAACCCGTCAAGTCTAACTCGTTGTTCTCGTGAACTTTTGTAGTAAATTACTGTGTCAGAAATGTGGCTGATCGGTCAGGTCAAACAGTCCTGTACCCAAGCCTAAAAGGGGACACTGCATTTCAGACACATGATTTATTCAAAGGAATATAATTGATAGTTCAAATGCGGCTGATTGGCTAGGTTGCAAAATTCCTAAGCCGTCGCCCAAAAGGGAACACTTCATTTGGACGACTCAATTATTTCAATCAATTTTCTGAATTTATTCATTTGGTTACAAGTGTCTTTTAAAAGAGGGAGTAATGTTATGAAGTTGGTATCTCTGATACACTTGTTACCCTCTCCCTAACTCCGCGCATGCGCATGTACTTCGTTAGCACCATTGCTACGTTCCATGACAACCCCTGTTGTATGATCAGTCTTGGAGAATACACCGTTGACTACAGACGTCCCTGTATTTCACTCTCCCGTCTCCTTACCCGCTCCGCTACACACACAATTCTA
>NW_026267547.1:68707-69950 GCF_000697945.3 Frankliniella occidentalis | reverse complement strand
TTATGGGCTCCTAAGTGGTAACTCGTGAGAGAAGAATTCTATGGGGGGAAATTTCGTCCGTTTTGCTCTATCTTGTACCGTTTGGGTGCAAGGGGGCATCTCTGGACAAAATGTCGTGAAAATGACCAAATAGTCTATTAAACCGTAGAAAAGGCTTTATATCAAAAAAATGTGTATACACTCCTATTCACTCGTCTCAGGTGTCAGCGCCGCAGGCCTAGCTATATGTGCGCCAGGCGCGTCGCAGCGTAACAGTGTTTCGTGAGATATCGCGAAGCCTGTTACGCGAGACGTGGTCTGGCGTACATATAGCTAGTATCTCATCAAATAACTCCAGGTGAATTCCTACACGCTGCTTCATGGGTAGTAGAAGGTGCAGTACATCATGGCGGAGTATGTCATTGTGGAGATCAAAAAAATTCGCACGACGGGGGCGGTGGCGTGCAGAGGAGAGGACAGGAGCGAGCAAGAAGAGGAGGCAGGCCCGGCCCCTGCCGAACGGAGTTGCTGGCGGAGCGAAGCGGACCAGGCAACTTCGTTTGACGGAAGGGCGGGCCTGCTTGTTTATATTCTTAACTCTTTTGTTACTTGTTTCTTTTTAAAAAAAAATTGAACATGTGGGTAAACATATTACA
Source organism: Frankliniella occidentalis (assembly GCF_000697945.3). NCBI lineage: Eukaryota > Metazoa > Arthropoda > Insecta > Thysanoptera > Thripidae > Frankliniella > Frankliniella occidentalis. The sequence goes on along the minus strand of NW_026267547.1, from coordinate 69,315 downwards.
GTGATTTTAAAATTTATGTTCATGTACCTGAAGTATTACCTGAATTAACTTTAATTTTTTATGTGGTCTGTTTTTTTATTACAATTGCTTTATGTCCTTACTATGAATAAAAAAAATTAAGGCTTGTGGTATCAAGCAAATCAAAATATTTTGTTGTACATAACCATCACTGTCACAGTTTTAAAAAATTCAATGGCTATATACAAGTTACTTCTCAGTTTGCATACTGAATAATTATTACAGAGAGTTGCATAAGTTCCATCTTCGCTGCTCCCCACGAACTTAGCGTTGGTTGACTACAGCTGCGGCATTCTGCTCCTCGAAAGGATCAGGAATATCACCCACTTCATCCTGAATGTCATCCTCATTCCATATGCGAAATCTATTCCGTCTTCTAGATCTGGGTGATCTTCTCCAATAGCAACCTATTTATGAAGGGTGAACGTGAAACTGCGTAAGTACATTAAGCCATGCTCAGCCAATATATTGAAAAGGTTTAAAACATACCAGAGGGCATTCTTCACCGTGGTAGAGTCTGAAATTGTGCAGAACAAAGGATGCACAGGTGTGATCCACCATGTAGTCTATAATATACACAAATATATTGC
>NW_026267547.1:66299-68222 GCF_000697945.3 Frankliniella occidentalis | reverse complement strand
TCACCGTGGTAGAGTCTGAAATTGTGCAGAACAAAGGATGCACAGGTGTGATCCACCATGTAGTCCATATTATACACAAATATATTGCGCGATCGCCTCCATATATTTGTGAGTCTTCCAAAGGTATGCTCTATGCGAACCCGGATCCTTGATAAGGCCCGATTAAATTGGACTTGCCTTGGTGTTAGATGACCATTGTTAATAAATGGAACAACAAGCTGCACAGGTAAGGGAACTATTTAGAAAATGTTGCAGACACCTTGCTTCTACTTTGCCATGTGAATGGTACTTACTCGATCAAGAATTGGAAATGCTGAGTCTCCAATCATGTATTCTCCTTCGGCCATGAAGGTCTCATCAAACATAACGCTCTGATACAGAGGACTACGCCTAAATGCTCTTGCGTCGTGTAAACTCCCTGCCTCCCCCACATACAAATCACGCACTTTAAGCTCATGGTCACACACAGCCATGGCTTTGATAGAATAACCATGATGACGGTCTCTGAAGGCAGCTGGCTCTTCTCCTGGGGCTGTCATCACCATATGCTTGCCATCCAGCATTCCTACAACACCCTGCAGACCAGAAACTTCCTCTAATGCAGCACTAATTCGAGTTCTTTCATGTGCATCAGGCCAATATATATATCTGGCACCAAGATCACAAAGACCTCCTGTGATTTTTGTGTAATACCTATGCACTTCACCAGGGTGCACAACAAAGCGGAGGGCAACACTACGAAAGGTGTCTGGGGTTGCAAGGATCCACAGTACCATGAGCACTTTATGGCGGAAATCCCTTCCTACCCGCACTATTTCTCTATTGGCCTCCAGGTGTTCGACCAACTCTTCGCACAGAATCTGCAAATTTACAAATTTAAAATTGCAACTCAGACACACACTAATAAACGGCCAAATAATGATAGATTCATGAGACTTGCTTCAAACTGAGTTTTGGACAAGGGGGACGTAACTTCAACCAATCGGTGTACAGATCCGGATCCAGTCAAAATCCAGTCCACATCCAGTCACCCAATCATTTTCCAGTCACCCAGTCGTCTTGCCAGTCGCATCCAATCGCATCCAGTCGCTTACCAGTCAAAACCAATCAAAACCAGTCGTTTCCAGTCACCCAGTCAAAAACTGTCCGATCGCCAAAAAGCACCATAAGAGCCCCACTTTTTGAATCCCTCGGTACCTTGAAAGGCAGCAACGGCAACCAGAGTTCGCAATGGACATCACAAACACATTTTCAATTTTGTTGTTTTATCAAAATGGAATGGTGTTTACTCGTAGAATAATTGGAAGTCACCTTATCTTTCAATCGGACTTGTCAAAACTATTATTAAACACACAACTTATTTTCACAACAGCCATGGACTTGCAAGGGACCGAACAATATTATAGCCAATATCGCAAACTCATGTAGAATAGGCCCATCAAAATCAGAACAAGTTACACCATTTTCTTAAATTCATTAGCTTTGTCTAAAGTCACATTATGTTAAATGAAGTCCAATAAAATGGTGGGAGCATTGAAATTAAACTCTATGATACAATACATTATAGAACTTTCAATTAAATAAACTTCATCGACTCGTGATCCTTTGAATGCCTCGGAGAGATCTGATAAAAATGAATAAAAGAGCGTCAAGTTATACTTGTCGTAGGAGAAAAGTTTAAATGTATTTTGAAATTAAATCAAATATAAGGGTATTTAATTTCACTTCAACCAGAGGCAATCCAATATAGTTTCACCTTCAAAAATGATTGGAATGGAATGAAATGGGAGCATCATGATTCATATGGCATTACACAAAAGGGTAAATTAAGTAGGGGGAGTGCAGTGGGTATAGGAAGGGACAGAAGCAGACATGTTCTGTAGGTGAACTGCAGGACCGCATAAACTTAAGCCCCCCCCCCCC
>NW_026267547.1:64800-66249 GCF_000697945.3 Frankliniella occidentalis | reverse complement strand
ACGGCGAAAATGACCACGTTGCACCTGAAGACGTACAAGGAGGCGTCCAATCGTCAAATGTCAGAGGAAGTACCCCCCCAAAACAACACGTTCTGAATCAAGAACTACCCTCGCATTAGCCGTATCTTTTACTGTTTCGGCCCTAGAAGTGGATATATTGAAAACAATGGCAGAAAGTCAAGTTATAAGACTCTTTGACAAACAATATACAATCTAAAAACTGCGCGGGTTATTTTTTTTTTTTTAATTTTTAAGCAAAGCAGAAGGGTGGGGTGTAGTCACGGTGTTGCCCCGTTACAGTCTTTTGTCATTTCCAAGGAGCAAATCTCTAGGGCCGCAGGCCCCCAGCCGAACGCTTTAGTTTACTCAAATATGCAAAGTAATTTACCAGTCACAGTATTTATTTGATTATGCACTTCAGTAAATCGCGAGACTGAAATGGTCGGGCCGAAGGCCCGACCATCGCCGCCGGCAGGCCAAGCAGGCCCGGCCCCTGCCGAACGGAGTTGCCGGCGCAGCGAAGTGGAGCTGGCAACTCCGTTTGGCGGAAGGGCGGGCCTGCTTGTTTGACATTTTTTCCATGAGATTCTAATGGTACATTGATACATGGTGAGGCTTGTGGATGACATGTGAAGCATATTGGGCTAGTCCAGAGCACCCGGAACACCACAGGAACTGTACGGGAGTGTCAGTCACAGCGTATCATTTTTGATACATCCGAAATTTGGTCGCAGCGCGGTTCTGAAAACATGGTCGGCACCGTAGGGGTTGCAGGATCACAATCAAGACATGTACACTTTCGTCATAAAATATAGAGTGTGCTCATTAGCCCCACGACGCAGGTCGCGCGTCCAGATATACCCCTTTACGTCACAGTGTATCACTTTTGATACATGCGAAATTTGGTCGCAGCGCGGTTCTAAAAACATGGTGGGCACCGCACGGGTTGCGGGATCACTAGCAAGACATGTACACTTGTAAACTATACATAGTTCTCATTAGCCCCACGACGCGGGTCGGGCGTCTAGACATACCCCTCCCTAACGTCACAGCGTATCATTTTTGATACATCCGAAATTTGGTCACAGCGCGTTTCTAAAAACATGGTTGGCACCGCACGGGTTGCGGGATCACTAGCAAGACATGTACACTTGTAAAATATAAAGTGTGCTCATTAGCCCCACGACGCGAGTCGCGCGTCCAGACATCCCCTTTACGTCACAGTGTACCCCCTGGGTAAAAACACCATGGGGCTGTCCATGAGCCATGGACATAAATTTAACCATGGAGTTTTGTGACCATAGATTTATGGAACCAGTAAACCATGAAAACAACAGTTGACCATGAGTATATGGTGGATGGATTGCATGGCCATGGCTAATGTGCTCCATGGCAAGGGATGACCATGAGAATTGGCTTTCATGGTCACAACTAAGTCCATGAATGTGT
>NW_026267547.1:62525-64750 GCF_000697945.3 Frankliniella occidentalis | reverse complement strand
AATAAAAATAAAAAAATACTTGAGATGCGAATTATTATCGGAAGAGAAAAGGCAAGTTTATTTAACAGAAAAAAATAGTTCAAAAACAAGAACATAAATTGTAACAGCAGTTTTCATCTATAATTGCATCAGAAACGCCCCATTACAACCCCAGAATCGAGAATAAAGCGACATACGCTAGACCTTAGTCCTCATGGTTAGGGTAAGGCGTAAATAGCTTGTTTTCGATTCTTGGGTTTTAATGGTCCTTTCAGGGTGCCAATTGGTATGAAAACTGCTGAAATATTTTTAGCAGCTGATACCTTAAAACCCGAGGGGGAAACGGCTAACGTAATTCGGCTGACAGCCGCTAGGTAATCCGGCAGGTGTGATCCGAGGAAATTCGAAAAAGATCTAATAATCCTGGGCAAATTTTAGGGTATTGCGGGGTAATCCTCGAGAAAAAGCAACGTAATCCGGATGATACTTCAGAGGTAATGCGAGTTATCCGGCTTAGGGCTCATCCACATACTACGTCACGCTATTTTTGGCAGTTTTTGACCCCACTCCCCCCACGTCACGCGCCTGACCTAACCTTCCAATGCTTTCGGTATGAGACCGTCACTCTGCCGTCTAAGTAATTTGTGGACTACCCCTTACACAAAGTTTAACCACCGTCTCCCCCTCGTTAAAAACCCTTGGACTAGATTTTCAGAATACATGAGTAACTTTAAGGTGTCCGGTAGGTTTTACTCTAGAAACAGAAACAAAGTCAAAACTTATTGTGAAGTGATAACCAATAACGTGACAAAACATTCCTCTCGGCCTATAGAACACATTAGTCGTCACATGTGTGATGACTCCTTTCTTTAAAAGATAATGACACATCAGTCGCCACGCTGCAAAAAACAAATCATTCATCTCCGGACAAATGTTTTGTCACATGACTAGCGATTTGTACTGTATTGATTACAGACCACTTATCACTTCACAAATCGCTTGTCCCTATTGCAAAGCACGCATTTCCATAGAGCCTCCGTCTAAGCACGCACAGCGCTCCGGCGCTGGCGAAACCACGCAAAGTTCTTAGGCGCTGGCGAAACCATACGTATCGATGTTATTCGAAAATTTTGAGATAACAGTATATATTGGAAAAGGGAAACGTCCTCTTTCCAACGGTATAGGTCTCAAAAATCACCCTAAAAATCGAGTTGCGTGGTTTGGCCAGCGCCGGACCGCTTTGCGTGCTTTGGCGGAGGCTCCGCGGAGTTGCGTGGTTTCGCCAGCGTCAGAGCGCTGTGCGTCTGCAATAGGGCCAAGCGAAATTTGTTGTCATTTGATTGAGCAGCCGTCACGCGAACCATTGTGCGAAACGGAAGTCGTTGGCTCTCGCTGACGACTCCGCATGCTTTCCGTCGGTATATAATGAATGTAGCCTTATTCAACTATACTAATGTGTGACGGTCTGTTCACGTGCGCAATGCACTGTTGACTACAAAGTAGGACAGACGCACCCTGGACCGAAAACGAAAATTTAGGGTCAAAAGTCTTGAGTACTCAGATTAGTACCAGAGCTCGTAAGGGAGTGTGGGGGCAGTGTGTAACAGATTTTGAAATTTTGAATTGAAATTTGGCTATTAAAGTCGAACAACGGAAAAAAAAATGGGTAAATCGGGCGCAAAAGAATAGATTCTACCTTAACTATACACAAGGTAGATGTACGCCAGACCACGTCTCGCGTAACAGGCTTCGCGATATCTCACGAAACACTGTTACGCTGCGACGCGCCTGGCATACATCTACCTTGGCCTGCGGCGCTGACACGCGAGTCGGGTAGAGCAAAAATGTACTCAAAGATTCGGGCCTCCGGCCCATCAACCCCGTCACTTAGACTAAGCATGCATAGTTGTACATTATTTCGCTTATTTTCGTCAAAAATACCCTCTAGCGTCTAAATCGTTGGAGCTAGAGCAAAACGGACAAAATTTTCGCCCGGAGACTCTCTTTTATGAGTTACCCCTAGGAAACCAGAAAAAAATATTTTTAAAAGCAGTCATTTTTGGGACCTGTGGTTTTTTAATTTTTTTTTAAATCCAATTTTTGAGCTAGAATGCTCACCTTCGAACTCGATCTGTCTTTTTATGACACAAAACGACCCTAAAAATCCCAGGTCGCTCACTCAATAGGGGGTTCCAGGCTATCTAGAACGGAAGTGAAAAAGAACAAACTCACCGATTAATCTGTTT
>NW_026267547.1:58076-62475 GCF_000697945.3 Frankliniella occidentalis | reverse complement strand
GATGCACAGTAGGTTGCCTAAATGACGACCGGTTGCCTACCTACTAGGCGTACCCTCATTCGGTATAGTTTTGTTCTATATTTTGAATATCTTCTGTAAATTTAATGCACTTCGCTCAGCTACCCCGTGCATAATGTTAACGCACGGTGCCCTACGTGTATGACAAATGTAGACATGCCAGGCTGAGTGCAACCCTTTTCCTGATGTTGTGTTGCAAATTTCCAATCTTGTCGTCATCCAGTCGTTTTCCAATCGTTTTCCAGTCAGCCAATCACATTCCAGTCCTTACCAGTCATTTCCCAGTCGCCCAGTCATGTCCCAATCCGCCAGTCAATCCCAATCATTCTTCCAGTCATCCAATCGGTTCCAATCACCCACCAACCTTTGACTGGGCCAGTGGTGTACACGATTTTGGGGAGTTACGTCCCCCTCGGTTTTGGACAACCTACAGTGCCATCGGAATGTAGGGTCCCTGTAATTGAGGTACTCGTCGACATTGACAGTCACCTTTTCCCAAAAGAAAGTGCGTTGAAGTTCTACAAAGAATCAATGTAAACAGTTTAGGTTACAATTTATACAGGGATTTTAAGTAAACCTAGTTCATCTACAAACCTTCCAATTCCACCTCTCCTAGAAGCAATAGAACGTTGGCCAATACCACCATACCGCATTCCAATATCTCATCTTCATTCATTATTGGCGTTATTATTTTATATTTTGAAGATATTTTGCTCTATCTTAGGATGTCAAATCTCAACGACAACAACAAACAAACCGACTTCGAATAGTGGTAGTGGTTCAGGCTAAGAATAACGAATCCGTCTCTAAGCGCAGTCCACGAACAGCACGAAACACTACTGCTCTTGTCAGTGGATTGAAAGAACCAATGTACCTGCACAATCGTCATCGTTGAACCTTCCCCTTTCCAAAAATGTATGGGTTCATCAACTTTATTGCATATTTAGCCTCTTTACAGCCGTTTACAGCTCCACCGACCACTCGATTGATCGATCGGTCGACCGATCCGCCTCTCTTAAAGAGATAGCACTTTACATTGGTTTCAGCTGCCCGCACTGTGAGATAAAACAACGGAAAATCAACGGACGACAGCGGCAATTATTTTCCGGACGTCTCCGTACCCGAAATTTAATCGTACGGTCGAAGCAAAACTGTTGTTCCGGGTTGTTCCGTACCTCATTTTTGGGGTGCGGAGCAGCCGTATCACGTATTTAACGGATTTAAGCTGATATTATTTTTCGGACACGTCCGTACCCTAAAGTTAGTTACATGGTCGAATTCAAACGGTTCTTCCGTATCTCTTCTTTGAAATATGCTATAACGGAAGTTCCGTTGCCCGTCCCGTAGTATCAGATGATTTTTTACAGTGCGTAGGGTGTTTGCAGATCGTTATACGTGAATTTTACTAAAATTTTGCAAAATGTACGTACAGCCTGATTATCAACTTTACATGCATATAGAACAGTTTGAGCTACAGCAGCAAGATTTTAGGAGAAATTATAATTAGGCACGTTCTTTGCTTGTAGAAAATTTGAACGAAATCGATTAGGGTTGCAAAAACGGGTCCCCAGAGGAGGTTGCGATCCGGAACCCCTTTTGGTGACCCTCACTGACGTTGTTCAAATATTTCTCATGGAAAGACCTAATTGGACGATAATTTCTTGCAAAATCTGGGTGCTGTGGTCCAAACGGTTCCGGAGATTTGTGCCTGCAAAGGTGCCGTTAAAACAATAAAGTAACGAAATTTTTGATTAAATTCGCGCAAAGTTACCTTCAATCTCCCTACGGATATCTAAAACCAGTGCCAAACCTAATCTAGGGGTGCGAATTTTCACAACATTTTAGCGGCGCCACACTTGAAAGTTTCGCACTGTCACTGTTGCACCCGAGGGCCCAAAATTTTGTCATCTAGCGACTGTCCAGAAATAATCAGGACGGTACTCACAAAACTCATTCCTAGACGTTCGTCTTAATACAAATTTTTTGGGTCCAATATTTGTAAAATTCGGGCATAACTCCGGAACGGTTGGCGCACATCATAATCCACTTTGCTTAATGATGTTAGGTACTTAGAGGTACCTGGCACATTCTGAAAGTTTTTGGGCCGAATCGATTTTGACATCTACTTCCATTTTTAAGGTTTTTCACTAAACCCATGCCTTAGAATTTCCAGTGGTAGAAAGCGCTCACCTTAACTAATTTGTATCCGTTCCACGAGTGTTTGTACTGATGACTCGCAGGCAGGTGTACACATGATTCCTGGAGTTATGGCCTCCTCGCAACGTAAGGGAGAGCGGGGTACCATGATCACTTTTTTTGTTTTCGGCCTTCTCTCCCCTGTAGTGGTAGATGGCAGCTGGATCATGGGCTCAAGTGGGAGCTATGTCTCTTAGATACAACATGCTTAGGAAATAATTTCTATCAATCAAACCTCTTCTGAGCTGAGGTTAAAATATTGGGACCCTGCATTATGTTCATGGTACCCCACCTATGGGGTACCATGATCAGTTGGTAGGGTACGATGATCATGCATATTTGTGTCCTAGAAAGACACCCAAAAAATCCGAAAAAAAATCTTTGAAACTCAGCGAAGGGATTTATGACAATGTCTTTGCCAGGGAATCCTGTGGGAAGCGGCCCTTTTCCAGACTGCGCCTAGGAAACGTGTGAGCTCACAGCCGCAAACGCCAAAACCTAATTATGTTAAAATCAAAATCTTGATTTTAATACGTGCCAAAAATGACTTAGTGTCACTTTGAACGTCAATAACTCTGGCATTTTGTCTCCGATCGTCTCGGCGAATAAGACACTTTCGTTTCCTTTCGACGAGCTGAATCCAAATCACTAACCAGTTTTCGATTTGAACATAAAAAGTTTTGACGTTTGCATGATCATGGTACCCCGATAAAAACTGCTCATCGTGCCCCAAAAGACAACTTTTTGGTCTAGAGAGACCTGAGTTAACCTCAGGTGTTCAAAAAAATCGCGTCCAGTCGTATTTCATAGTAAGAAGGTTACAGAAGGCAGGGAAAACGTCGCTTGTACTGTCGGACTCAGCATTAGGCTCTAAAATAAAATATCCCGAATAATTTTAAGGTCGATTTAAACAAATTGCTCTCTGTAAATTTATGAACCTCTCCCTTTCTCGTCTTACGCGCCGTGCGACTTCGCGCTCTCGATAAAAACATCAGCTGGCGCACCCCCTATCAACGTCTTACAGGTTGGTGGCGGGCGGTGACATCATTGGCGCGTAAATTGAAAATGCTCATCGTGCCCCATGTTCATGGTACCCCGCTCTCCCTTAAGAAGTGTGAACATTGCGGAGCTTGATAGAATAAGCCTGAAAGAAAGCATTATATGGTTGAATCACCCCCTGAAAACCCAGCCCTTGCAAGTAAGTTTCGCATTTAATCGCCCGGCTAAAATATGTGTGAATTTTTTTGAAAACATATGTGCTCTCATCAAGTTTCGGTTTAGAGTTTTGCTTTGGCCCTATGAGCTACAGTAAACATTATGAATGAAATAAATAAATGTAGCAAATAAATATCCAACTAAACAAATTTAAAAATGCATAAAATAGTAATGTTGAAACGTGTGTTGCTGAAAAGCTTTAATGAAAGCGTGTAACTCTTTCGTTCAAGTGGAAAGTGATTTAACAAAGCACATTTCTATGACGTTTCTGTTAAAGACACAAGTCGTATTCTGATCTCTGTTTTGAAACAGCTATTGATTTGTTACGTTAAACCTAAAATTTGTAAGGCAGAGCGGTGATTACTGAGTATAGAGTATATTGAAAGGAACTAACAGAGATCAATCTACCAAACAGCGACAGGGATTTCAAAGGCGTTAGTTGAACTAAACGCACGGTATTTAGTTAGGTTTGTTAGTGCATCATAGAATATGAATTTTAATTTACATCAATGAATTCATCATTCTATCAACTATGAACAAACAGAAATTAAATTGAAACCTTCAATTCAATGCTGAATTTGATAATAGTTGAGTATTATTGCTAAAAAGATTAAAAGAACACATGTTTGATTCGCAACATTTATTTGTAGATAATTTTAAACTTTTTAATTTTATTTCATTTCAATTTTGAAACACACTTAGCTTCCAATGCACAGCATTCTACAAGCTTTTTTTTGAAATTGTTTGGACACCATATTCATTTAGACTATTAGTCCTGACCGAGAAGGAATAAGTGCTGCACAGGGATTTCAAAGATGTCAATTGAATTAAACTTTTGATGAATTTTGACTTAAGCGGTACCGCAGGCCAAGGAAGACGCACATTTAGCTCAGCCTCACACGGATTTAACGTGCGTCTACACTGTAAAAGCTAAAGGGTACAATTTGGGGTCGTCCCCCTGCGAGGGGGG
>NW_026267547.1:56085-57171 GCF_000697945.3 Frankliniella occidentalis | reverse complement strand
GAAGTACACCGCTTTCGGAACCCTCCGCGGGCATGGACATGGACGCGAGGACAAGGATACTCTTCGAAGGAGGACAATTGTCGCCGTGCGGGGGGTGCGGAGAGACACCTGAAGGAGGACAGGGACGCACCACAAGGAGGACAATTGTCGCCGTGCGTGGGGTACGGAGGGGCACCTGAAGGAGGACATCGAGACGCCGTCGGCGGCCGGTAAACAGGATCGAAGTACCCCTAGGACGGAAACATTTGTCCTCATTATGGCGACCACAGACCTCCTCGTAGGGTGAACTTTTGGCGATCTTCATAAAGCGGACAATTGTACTCTCTAGCTTTTACAGTGTACCTGAGTATACTTTATCGTGATATACTTTATCACAAACAGCTGTGCTTGACACATTTCTTTAAAACAAAATTAATCTGTTAAGAACCAAGCCACTTACATACCATTTACTCGGGCTTTCTTTTTAGCTTCGGCGCTGTACTCCCATAAGCGCGCATGCAGAAATGCACCGCATTTGAGGAGTTCACTAATTGAATCGTAGCTCTCCACTTCCCGTAGTAAAATGACGGAGGCATTTTAAAATTAAAGTTGGTCGACATGTTATTAAAGGAGTAGAAGCCCTGTATAGGTAGTATTGTATTAGTGATTCCATTGACAAAAAAGACTCCAGTCAGGATCTTTCCGAGTGCTGAATCACTTGATATTTTTCTGTATACTTGAGTGCTGTACTCACATGAGTTCTCATTAGTACACGGTGAATACAGAGCGCGCAGAAGAAAACACGGAAGAAGTACAAGGCCCATGATTTGTCAAGAGGCTCGCCACAGTACTCCGCGTGAGTGGCGCGGGAAACCACTCACCGAGTCACGAGCCCTTTTTTGTTCTTTCACAAGTCTTCTCCATGCTCTCACCGAAATAGTCCAAATATAAGCTGTATCTTATGTTTGGACGTTGTAATTGGGCGTTACTTGTGCCATTTCAAATGAAAACTGCTATGACTACTTTTGAAATATTTTGTTCTCGAACTTCGATATAGCCTACCCCGCCTTTATTGGGCCTCGGAAGTGTTCGATTCCTTTGTAAAAA
>NW_026267547.1:35686-53640 GCF_000697945.3 Frankliniella occidentalis | reverse complement strand
CAGAAAAGTCAGTGAGTTTGTTCTTTTCCTACTTCCGTTTTGGATAGCCTGGAATACCCTATTCGTGCTCGAGTTATCGTGCGGACAGACAGACAGACAGAAAAAGTTTTTCGACCAGACGGAGTAATAGGCTTCGCTAATCGCTCAGCCAATGAAAGTTGCTCGGATGTATTATTAGGTGTACTACTGCATTCCCGTATGACCTACAGCTTGTTGAACAAAGGTCTGCATTTCTTACACACAGCCCCGCGCCGGGGCAGCGTGTAACAAATGCTAGGATTGAACTCCATTGACAGATAGAGAGGGAAAAAATTCCAACGCTAACGCGTTAATCGGCCCCTGAAGTTTTAAGGAACAGTCGTATGCACACGAAGAAATAATCTTCAATTATTCACTCCAGTAGATTGAGTGTTGAAAATTAGAAGAAAAGTCTCAAAACTTAATGGTTATAGTGTTGTGGCTCTTCGGTCTGAAGTCACCACAATAACAAAACCAACAACAAGGCAAGCGCCTTATAGAAACTGCTCCGTGTGCATTCCCCGGCAATGCCAACTCTTACTCATAGTTACAATTATCCAAACAAATGTCATTTAACCACCTCTGAAGTGCTCTTGAAAACGCTAAAAAAGAGTTATTAGAGGTGGGTTGAACTTAAAAGTGAGGAGAGTTCATCACTCAATTGATCTAAAAACATTGAGCGAGTTGGTTTGCAAAGGTTGGTACCATTGTTTGAAGCCACACCTCCTTTCTACCCAGTATTATCGTAACCACGCCCATTTCTAATCAAGCTTTGATTTTAAACCGTTAGAAGTTGTGATTGGAATATCTTATGTCATCGAGTAAAAGCTTATTCGGTAGCTTAAGGAACAGTGCACAATCGGCTCGCTTACATTATCCTGCTTAAATTAATACTAACTGCACTAGAAATTATAAACTAGGTAGATGTACGCCAGACCACCTCTCGCGTAACAGGCTTCGCGATATCTCACGAAACACTGTTATGCTGCGACGCGCCTGGCATACATCTACCTAGGCCTGCGGCGCTGACACCCGAGTCGGACAGAAGGCAGAGTCGTATATCTTTAGATAGGCCTTTGGCTCCAAAAGACACAAATTTTACCCCCAGGATTTTATTTTGGCGAGTTCCCCCACCAGAGACTGTCAAATATCTGAGAAACAACATTAAAATGGTTTGGGGTCGTTTTCGTGTCGATTGCAAACGACCTTAGTCATTCAGAATTCACATTTGGTTCTGCACGTGCAGTGTTACACACTGTCCAACCCTCCCTTACTTTAGTTTCCGAATCGAGTATGACCCGGCGCGGTACGATAGCTTCAACTTGACTTTTTCCTGGGACAGCTTTACTGACTTAGTCGCTACCTGATGTGTCCTCACCGGGGGAAATGGGCAGAAGGCTTTCGGATCGTTGAATGTCACGACCATGAATCGTTCCCAGAGGTCTGGGGCACATCGCTTAAACGTCGAACAAATTCTCGGAAGTTTCATGACATATGCATTATCTTTCCAGCCACCCCTAGTGCTCCACGACGCGATGTTGCCTATCGCCTGTGACAGAAATGTGCAGTCTCAAAAAGTTGTGCAATTTTTACACTCTTTGTAATATTTAGTTTGTGAACAAACATCATCAATCGTTTTCATTGGCATGTGACAAAATTCTTTCTATTTTGTGGTCCATAACAATGATTACTACTTTTTACCATGTTGTAACACTACAACTGATCCAGGAAGCGGAAGAAGGGACATAACACCAAACTGACATTTTTAGTGGCCGTTAATCTATAGATTAGATAGAGTAAAAGTGGCACACTCTCCGAAAAAAACTGTTTGCCTACGTGCCATAGTTCCTGAGATATGACTGAATGAAAAATGTGTCATGTAGACTTATCCCTTTTTAACCTCTAGGTTTTGCTTGAATAAGGAGTCAAATCGAATTGACCCCTTATGAATGACATAGCATTTAATGATACTAATAGATAAGACAGCTCCTTTTGTAAGAAATTGAAGGACCTGCCTCCAAACTCCATTAATTTTTTAGGAGTAACTCGACTTATCTCCCTTTTCACGCAAATTTTTACGAAAGATACATTTTGAAAATCTAGATAGAGTTGATATCAAATATTATACCCTCGCCATTTTATCAAGCAGTCTTCAAAGAATACGAATGAAAAAGAAACGTTCATAACTTTTTTGACTGTAGCGTAAAACGTTTTTTTGGGTTTTCCTGAAAACTTGTGGTTTTGCAGCTGCCCCCCCCCCCTTCCTCTTCCTGGATGAACTAAACCGTTGTAAATTTTATAAGCAATAAGATATATCGGTACAGAAACGAACTAGTTTGTGTTTTTACAAATTTTTGGCACAGGCGGAAGTAAATAACTACTATTTTGAAATGAAAATTTGGTTCAAAATGTTTTGTAAATGTTGTTCAATTACAACATGCTTTGTTTTTTACAAACATTTGTTACTATCATCAAACATCAAATGTCTTGTAGATTTACAACATTTTTTTAATGGTGCATGTATTGGAAAGAGTGTGTACGCCACGAAAGTCTTTAGCGAGAAGACCCAATCCTTTCACCCCTCATCCCAATTGAGTAGGCTTGTCATATATTGGTAGTCCCATTTCATTTGGAATGGTAGAAATATCATGGAATGCATCTTCTCAGTCGAACTTCAATGTGTTATTTAATGTTGACACATTTTTAAGTTCTGTTACCCTCCGTGCTATTTCAGATGAACACAACACTGTTTTTCAACGAATGTGACGTCACATTCGTTTCAATGTTAATCGTGTCACGTTGAATGTTGTGTCATATTCGTTTAAACGTGAATCGGCCAAGCCTGGGCGCCATTAGAGCATCATCTCACCTGAAGTCACGTTTAAATTGATGTGACACAATATTCAAACGAATGTGACATGTTTCACATTAAAACGAATGTGACGTCACATTCCTTGAATAACAGTGAACTGTAACAAAAATGGACTGAAAAAAACAACAAACACAGTAAAAAAATAGTCATGCAAATAAAAGCAAATAACATAGTTTACCACCTCTAAATTTACGGAGTTGGAGCATTTCTCACACCAGTAGTAATAATATAACGGATTATGAGGGGTGCAGGTTGAGAATACTTAAATGATTTTCTTAAATTTTTCTCAACTGCTCTCATGAAATTAAGTGGACTACACAGCACAAAATCAGGTAATAATCAGAGAATAATTCCAGTTGACCACTGTGGAAGAGTGCTTTCCTATGCCAGCAGGATATAATATTTTCTCCAAGCAGGATGCCAACCAAGGCTACCATCAAATAGAGATCAAAGAAGAAAGCAAAGATTTCACTACATCTTAAGCCATATGGGCAGCTTCAGATATGAAAGGGGATGGGATTAAAAACATGTAGCAAAGTGTTCCAAAGGCGGATGCAAGACATCATCGTAGGAATGCCAGGAGTGGTCAACTTGATAGACGACTGCTTGATAGGAGGAAAAGACCAAACAGAGCATTATGAGAGGCTAAAGAGTCAAAACAACAATATCACTCAACTTCATGAATGCAAAATCAGTGTGAAAGCCTGCACAATGTTTTGACACCACATCAGTGCAGCAGGAATATCGCAACTTATCTCCAAAACTGAAGCCATCTCAAAATTATACCGCCAAAAGACATCACAGCACTCCGAAGTTTCATAGGTTCTGTAAATCACCTAATGAAATTTCTACCCAACCTGATAGAAGTGGACCAGTCTCTCAGAGAACTCCTGAAAAATGAATCGGATTTAAATTGGAAAGAAGAGCACTCTGGAAACTCGGGTGTGAGACAGTCTAACACCAAATGGTGTTAGGCAAAATACCTCACACCAAACGGTGTGAGGCAGACATACCTTACACCAAATGGTGTGAGACTCGTTGTGCCTCACAGCAAATGGAGTGATACTTTCTCATACCAAATGGTGTGAGACACAGAGGGTCTCACACCATTTGGTGTGAGGCACAACTAGTCTCACACCATTTGGTGTGAGGCACAACTAGTCTCACACCATTTGGTGTGAGGCACAACTAGTCTCACACCATTTGGTGTGAGGTATGGTTGCCTCACACCGCTTGGTGTGAGGTATTTTGCCTAACACCATTTGGTGTTAGACTGTCTCACACCCGAATTTCCAGAGCACGCCAGAACCTTCTCGGCAACAAAATAGCTGGTTATCAAACCACCTGTACTAACATGGTCTAACCCAAATCTACAAACCCGGGTGATAGCAGATTTAAGCATGTATGGCATTGGAGCTGCACTGGAACAATATTTCCCACCTGCTCAAGATTGGAAACCAGTTCATCCCATATCTCTAACTTTCACAGAGACACCGGTTTTCAACTCCGCGAGGTCGGTGACTGCACGAGGTTTGCAGCTTCGTGAGGCTAGCAATTGTGCGAGATTTGCCTCTGCGCGCGGACTGCAACTGCGCGAGGTCGAATTGTATCGTTTTCAAAACTGCGTGTGGTTTCCAACTGCGCGAGGTACTTAGTGACACTTGAAACTGCGCGAGGTTTGTAACTGCGCAACGTGTGCAACTGCACGAGGTCAGCAACTGCGCCCGGTCACCCGGTCTGGAACAACTAGAGGTCGATTTAGATCGTATGCAACTGCGCGAGGTTTTCAGCTGCGCGAGATCTGCAGTTGCACGATTCCAGTTCTGTCGCTTTTGCAACTGCGCGAGGCCTGCAACTACGCGTGGGACGCAGCTGCGCGAGGCTTGCAACAGGTGAAATCGGGATGGTTCGATTCGAGGCATTATTCTACCACCGTCGGCCCCTCCCCGTCCCCTCCCCGTCCCCTCCCCGTCCCCTCCCCGTCCGTCCCAACCCACCTTTTTCGCGCCAATATAACTCAACAGATAGTTCAGCACAGTAACTCAACTAGGAGCAGACGATCACAGGAGGCTTGCGTAGACATTTGAATAAAATTAAGGCTAGATTAAGAGAAAGACAACTATGCGCGACAAGCCTTTATGAACAACAGTTGACTTCTTCTGCCCATAATTATCCGAAAGTGTGCCGCTGCGCAGAGGATTTACAAAATAACTTTCTTTAAAATCTGCGAGCCGATTGTGAAAACAGTTTTCTGTCATGTACCCATCCCCGAAACGAGTGCAGTTACGGACACAAAACAAATTGCGTTTTGTTAAACCTTTTAACCTTTTAGTCCCTTCCCTAGTGACTTTTCAAAACCTTGAGGACGGGAATACAAAAATCCGACCCGAAAAAGGGGTCCGTCGCTCTATTATTGTGGTCTAAATGCGATGGGGTACACTAGCTTGTCAGCTTTACAATGCTGTTTTGCGATTTTCAATATTTCAAAGGATGGCCGAGAAAGGTTGAATTTACAACTGCAATTTGTCTGATGTTTGGGGCACTTTACTGTACGCCACTTACCATTATATTATCGTCTAAGGTGAAATGCGTCGTTCCATTAAAATTGTAGAACCACAGGTCAGGATCCTTACGGTCACGTACTCCATGGTAAAACAATTTGATGGTTTCAGTCTTGGGGCGCAGTTCTACTGGACACTTTTCAAAGTGATCAGGTATCACTCGAAACGGGCCCTGAATATGCATGGGTAACGTTGTAGCATTAAAGGGAAACATTCACTATACAAAATGTATTAGTACAGAGTATTTTGTAGTGTACTAGTGAGACAATATACTGGACACATTCTACATCGCTCTCTTGCTCTTCAATTGATTTCAAGTTGAAGCATAATACTTGCCAGTTTACCAGTTAACTTTGTAAATGTACAATACGCCATGGAAAAATTTCCTGTACCCGGTACAGGGTTGGGGAATACCCGTAATATCTTATCGAGAAGATGGCAACTGCGCGAGATTTGCAGCTCCGCGAGACTAGCAACCCGAAGAGGAATTTTAGTGGAAGGAACGTGGATTCCAATTTGATACGTGGATTCAACGTCGATTATCCACCTGATATCCTCGTGGATTAGACTTCGTTTTTCACGACATTTTGACGTGGAAATCGCGTGGATTCAAAAACTTCTTTTTCCAACCTTGAGTGGAGTTTAACTCGGGACGTTTGAGTTAGTAGTCTTGTAACTTATCCTTCACCGAGGGGTGGATAACTCCCCTGCCAAGTGTACACCCCTTTTTGCCCAATTCAAACTAATTCAAACCATTTCAATGTAATTCAACGCAATTCGGAAATAATTCAACGCAATTCGGAAATAATTCAACTAATTCAGTCTAATTCAAGACAATTTACTTTCAATTGAAGTCAATTCAAGCAAACTCAAGTCAATTCACGGCAATTCAGTAAAATAAAATCGCAATAATTCAAATCAATTCAAAAACAAAATAGATAGTTCAAACTTAATTCAAGCCAATTCAAGCCAATTTAAATTAAATTCTTAAAAACTGTACACCAATTCAGGAGTTATCTACCCCTTGCCTGGTCTGGCTTACATCTATCTTAAATAGGATCCACAGAGGGAAAGTGGATCTCGTATACTATTTAACTGGATCCACTAAAATCTTACTCAATTTTGGGACATGGACGCGGACATGGATCTTCGCAGAGAATATACAATACTAAATTCATTGCTTGTATGTGCGATGATGATCCGTTACCTGTGCAATAATTTGGGGTATCATAGTTTTTTGCAGCGCATCAGACCGCTTTGCAAAAAAAAAAAAAAATCGGGAATGACTGCACCATTTTCCAATCAGTATCACTCAGAATTCTTCTGACTCCCATGTCGCTCCCCCGGCCTCCGCGGGAAATACATCATGTGAGTCACACAGGGCCTTTCATCACCCCAAAACGTGTGGAAAGTATCACATCCAGAGTTACAGGGTATACGTACTGCGACGGGAGTAGCGCTGGAATAAATTACTGCTGTAAAAACTATCAGAATATTTAAGGTCGAGGAACGTAGTAAACTCGGCATTTTGACGCGTTGTTTCCGAAAGAGTGGAGAGAAGCATACTATGTGCGCAGGACTACACCATTGTCATAAAGCAGGCTGCATGTTCCCACCAACAGCACATTTCGAGGTCAACAGATCGCGGTTAGATATTTCAAATAAAAAGTTAAAGTAATGGGAGTCAAATACTGTTTAGAACGTTGTTGGTCTGGTGTCAGGACGAGGACGGTAACAATACAGTTCTTGTCCAAATGCAAAGTCAATATAGGGTAAGGTGCCCTTTGATGGCCACTGTACCATTGATGGCCACCCTCGTCTTTCGGCCTCTATATCAGCTAACCAAGTGACTCCTCAGTTGCGTGCCTCATGGCCAACAATATGTTACCTATTGGCATCACGATCCTGCTCAGGTCGAGATTCGGCCGCGGTCCAGACGAGAGTACAAGGGCATAACAGCAAACGCTGCACTGTCTTCCGCTCGGCTGGGTGTTTTCTTAAGTGATGTCTTAGCACAGCGTTCCCTCGGGTGCTTTCGCGTTTAGCACGTATGAACCAGAGCTTGATGGTAAGGATATCTGCTGAACCTGGAAAAGTTCGGCTTCTATTCTACGAATATAATTTTGTCATTCTGACAAATTTAGAAGGGGGAAAGGGGATGGCCATGATTGGGCCATAGAAAACACCGGCTGGCCTACTGTGGCCACCTAATCAACTTGGCTGTATTACTGTAATTTAACAGGGCGGGAATGGTTGAGAAATTTAGCCAGGACTTGATAAGACAGCAAGTCCCTGCTAGTGCGGTTGACTCGCTATTTTTGCAATGAACGAATATGCCGGGAACAGAGAGAGAAACGATGCGTGGCTTTCGGTTTTGAGACACACCCGCGTCGCCGTGTGGACCAGCACACTACTTTCAATGCTGGTGTCGCTTCACACCACCAGGGTCATCCTGGGTCCATCGTTGAGGACCTAATGGAATCGACGATAGCGATCCCAGGATAATGAAACGATGAAGGGGCACCGATATTCAATTCAGCGTGCTAGTGTGCACGTGTGGCACCAAAGGCTCACCAGAATGCAGAGGATGAAAAAGTAACTGCTGTCTAAGCCATTACGTGACACAGCTCGCCTGCCACGACTCCAAAACGCCAATCCCACTAATTTTGAAGGTGGCCATCAATGGGATGAGTGTGGCCATCAATGGGCAAAATCAACTGATTCTTTCTTACATTTTTTTTTTCACGAATAAATTTTATTTTCCCGTTTTTTCTAACATTAGCATGTTCTTTGAATCCTCTACTGCACCCATGTATTTTTTGGCACGGCCGGGACGGAGAAAAGGGGGAGGGCGTGCTCGTGTAGTGGCCATTATAGGGCACCTTACCCTATTGATATTTTTATCGCTATTCAGATAGCAGTTCTGTGAAGGAGAGAAGGATACATCCGGTTTCAACCATGGAGCCAGGCTGTAAGGGTGTTTCAGCTTGTCCTAAATCATCATAGATATTTCTATATTCCCCTTCCTGATCTATCCCCTCCGAATTTTTTGCACCTACATAATTCCTAGCCCCTCCCTGCTGCCCATCTCTTGCATCTCCCTATACACCTGTACCTCGACCCCCCCCCCACTAAACCGAACCCCATCCCCTACACCTGCTAATACCCCACCACCCGCCACCACCTAGGTATTCTCCATTCCCTGGCCATCTGCCCCCAGCACTGCATTTTCTACCACCTCGACTCCTCTTACTACATCCCCTGCACCTCCCCCTACTACTGCTTCAACCCCTACCGCTGCACCTACCCCTATCTCTACTCCACTAGTGGTGTCCAGTGGTCGGTCGCTCGGCGTCGATGGGTGCCCATCGGGCGAGCGAGAGGGACGGAGCTAGTGGCCGGCTAGCGCGTGCGAGAGAGACGGCAGACGGGTGGAGTGGGGGGTTGACCGACCATTGGACATCACTATACTCCACCACCAACCCCTGCTCCTGAAACCTTCGCCTACCCCAGCACCTACCTCTACTCCTACATTGACCCCTACTCCTTCACCTACCCCTACTTCTATTCCAGACCCTACCCCTGCACCGGCACCAAGACCATTCGCTGCTGCAGCTGGCCTAGCAGCCTCAGCAGCTTCAGCAGCCTTCCGCTGCCTCTTGTCCAACAAATTGCGGCGGACCTGCTGTGAGTTGTAGGGACAACCCGAGGGGGCCGCCACTCCTGAAATCATGTGTACGCCCTCCCTGAAATCCTCCCGCAATGATTTGAAGTCCACCTGCAATCATGAAATCATGCGTAATCTGCCAGCAAATTTTAGTCTGAAATCCTTAGAAGGTCATGTAAAAACCTCCGGAATCACGTAAAATCCGCCGGAATCTTATGAAATCCGCCGAAATCCGGTAAAATGCGCTGAAATCATCTGTAATCCTTCAAATCAGACATAATCTGCCGGCAGGTTTTAGCGTGAGATCTTCTAAAATAATATGCGAAATCCGTTAAATCATCTGAAATCACGCAATCTTTGCAATCATGTGTACATCCAAAGAGAGAGTGGTGGCCCCCTCGGGACAACCAGCTGAGTTGGCTCGATCGTAAGATGGTGTAAAAAGGAAGAGATTATGTAACAAAAAATTTGTTGGTATTACAATATTCAATAGTCAGCACATTCGAACCATTAACTGCCATGACCAATTTAGGCGGTACAGCTACTGTGTTCCGCCACCCAGAGACGGACAGCACATCCGTCCATCACTATGGGTAAAGTTCACTGGGTAAAATAAGGCTTAATATTCTGCTGAACATTGTGCTTGGATATGGAAAATTGTGTTTCACGTGGAGCAAGCCCGCCAACACTGCCCTGTAGAAATAGCTGGGCCATATGAGCATGTGAAACATGGTACATATATTTCAAATATTTTCACCGGATTACTCTGAAAAAAGAACAATTTTTCAGGGGTGTTAAAGAAATTGGGTTTTAAGGCTCAAAATAGCCGTACGGGTGCCAGAAATACGTGCCTTTGCCAGTTTTAATGTATTACTAAAGGCACTCAACTTTTACACCTTTCACGGATTCAAAAATGTACAACTATTACAAACGTTCTAACCAATGCCGTTACTACAATCGCCATAATTCGCTGACTGCAGCTGTCTATCCACGACATCCATCTGAGTCGGGGGCGAGGCGATGTAGCTGGGTCGGCGGCGTTTCGGTGCCCTTTGGACGTTGGCAGGGCGTGGCTACGCCAAGGTAGCGATAGCTCCTCAATATTTTAAATAAAAGAATTCAAAATTCCATATACCCGTGAAATTTCGTTTGTATAGGTCCCGTGTACGATACATGTACAATAGTGATGTCCAATGGTCGGTCAACCCCCCACTCCACCCGTCTGCCGTCTCTCTCGCACGCGCTAGCCGGCCACTAGCTCCGTCCCTCTCGCTCGCCCGATGGGCACCCATCGACGCCGAGCGACCGACCACTGGACACCACTAATGTACAATTCGTACGTGTGCATACGGGTGCCGTATACAATTCCTATGTGAACCTTACGTGTGCATACGGCCGCCGTATGTCCGCCTTACATGAATCGCCGTACGTTGCATACGGGTTTCATATGTTCGTATACAAACCGTACAGTCCCCGTACGGTAGGATCCAATGACACATACGGAACACATAAGGCTCCCCAACAAAATCCAAACGCAGTCCGTACAGCACATACAAGTTGCATACGGACTCCATAAAGCATCATGCTATCACTTATATTTGATTCCTACTCTTACCAATATAATCCTAACTTGATATAATTAACCGGCGATTGAATACTGCTCTGAATGCAATCCTTCCAAAATAACTGTAAAACCCTTTTGACATTGTGTTCGTCAATAGTGAAGGGGATCCGAACAATTCACACATGTAAGAAACTCTGCACCTCTGTTGTAGAACACTGCCCTAGGGTTGATACAGTTTTCTTTGGTTGACCAAAAATTGGATTAAGAGCACATCGAGTGATCTTGAGTACGCAGGCGCATAATAGAAGGGCTCATTTGTGTTTTTCTACTTGGGTGTAGATATGGTAATGGGTTTAAGGACCACCTACCTAATGTTAAGACTCCGTTATAAGACTAAGGCCCAAACTTGGTATCCACGAGCACTAGGGTGTTTCAAAAAAATTGACATATGCTTGAGTGGACTTTATTCGCAAGTTCATGACTCGATCTGAATCTGTGCCAAATTTGAGCGCGGATGGTTCCCCTCATCGGACAGGTCTCAAATTTGGCACAGATTTAGATCGAGGCCTGAACTTTCTAATAAAGTCTATTCAAGCATACATTATATCAATTTTTTTGAAACACCCTAACGAGCACTGTCGAGGGAGTAGTTGTAGGGAAACTAGAATTAATGATTAACTTAAGGAAAATATAGGTAAGCTCCTTGCTTGGGCTCTCGGGCAATTGACTGGACAACACGTCAGCTCGATACGCACCGTATGTGGGACACATACGGACAACGTACGGACGGGAAGGGGAACCGCGCTGTACATGACACCGGGCTACGACGCTCTCGTTCCTAGCGTGTCACCGTAGCTCAATGGTAGAGTCACGGGTTCCGAAGCCGAAGGTCCGAGGTTCAACTCCCAGCGGTAGCAGTCCACTTTCATCAGTCAAGTAAGTAGGAACTAGGTAAATAAAACATGAGGGAGGGTTAAACCGAAAATCGAAACAAGAATGACTGGGTCAAAGGTCAAAATTTTCCCAAATTTTCTTTTCGAAATATATAGGGCACACATACGGGCGGCATTTGCTTCACTACGTACAAAGTTCGTCCGATTCACATACAAATCACATACAATTATGATTCGTGCATGATGCATACGTCTGGTATACGTCGGCCGTATACGTCACTGTATACGGGACATATACTGACGAAATTTCACGGGTAAAAAATTTAATTTTTTTGAAAATTTAAAAATGTTAATTGTTGAAAGATGTCCTCAATACCTTTTGCTGAACTCATATGATGTTATCCATCTCACTTCCTAATCGTATTTTTGGTGACTACAAGATATTTCATTAAAGTATTTTTTTCTCTTAAACCAATGCCCGTACGTCAAAAATAGTGGATTTTTCGAATCACACTCCTACGTTCAGGTAGTTTCGGTCAGACTACCTTCCCGGCTAGGTTAACCACCAAGGTAACGAAGCTGCAGCCCGCTACGCTCTAAGCGTAGGACATTCCCACCCTTGATAAAGTCATAAGATATTCATAGAGTTACCGTGGGGTACATTCCCGGTTTGGGCTCAGTGCATATTGCTGCTCATGTCGCGCGCTACACTTGCAAGAGCACAAAAACTCTGTTGCACACTTCAAAAGTGTTGAACAGTTGATAACTTAGTTTATCAATGCAGAGGAGAAACAGACATACAGACGTGCGTTTACTCTTTGGTTCCTTTTGTCATGCCTGAGGATGTGTAAATCACAGAGGCGACAATAAGCGCCAGATTTTGTGGAGTTATTTTTGCCAGCCTTACACGGATCGTAAGTACATCCACACTGTGGACGTAAAAATCGCAGGCGTTAATTTATGTCCAAATCATTGGACATATTTTTGCAAAGCGCTTCATTTACGTCCAAACTGTTGTGGACGTACTTACCGTGGACATGTCGGGTTGCCCCCTGCAGCCCTCTGAAAACGGCTCAGAGCGCGGCAACCGAGGCACGACCGAGAAATAGACCAAAAAATAACTATCCAGAAATACGTTGTAGGACCTGGGGAACAACATATCAAAAGATGGTGGGACACTTTTTCGGAAAGTCTTGGCCACTTACGCCATGAGCCGACTTTTATTCTTGGGGGTACAAAATCCCATATTTTCCCGGGGTGATCCCAGACGGCCTAGCTACCATCCAGTGTGGTCACTGGATTTCGTACCACCAAGGT
The DNA here is from genome assembly GCF_000697945.3 of Frankliniella occidentalis. Lineage (NCBI taxonomy): Eukaryota > Metazoa > Arthropoda > Insecta > Thysanoptera > Thripidae > Frankliniella > Frankliniella occidentalis. Next base: position 40,748 of record NW_026267547.1, on the reverse strand, counting down.
TACGAAGCTGCAGCCCTCTAAAAACGGCTCAGTCCGCGGCACCCGAGGCGCGACCAAAACAAATCACAAAAAGGATCGCAGCTATTTCAGGGCTACATATTCCGCTATTTGTACTACTGTCGAAAACTTCACGTCTTTTTTGCCCAAAGGTATTGTGTGTAGTAAATGTCTAGCTTTGCCTTAAAAGCGGTAAGCATATCTTATGGGTACACATGTTGAAAAATAACAGCGACATTTTATTACAACCATTTGTTTTATTAAAATGCAAGAATTAGTACAACTGCAAAAAACTACTCTAAAATACAACTGTAACATTTAATTTAGGTAGGTATAAAATATTTTTTTTCTGAAACTGAGGCGGAACACTTATTAATCTCGGTTTGTCGCTTTATTACTCTTTAGTAAAGTAGCAGCGTTAGGTAGTAACAAGCAGGCCCGCCCTTCCGCCAAACGAAGTTGCCAGCTCCGCTTCGCTCCACCGGCAACTCCGTTCGGCAGGGGCCGGGCCTGCTTGGCCTGCCGGCGGCGATGGTCGGGCCTGCGGCCCGACCATTTCTGTCACGCGATTTGCTGAAGGACATGATCGAATGATGTGAGCGGGCCTTCGGCCCGCTTTAACCCGTCATCTTTGAGTTTGCCCCAAAGACTCAAGAAAGGGATGTAACGGTGAAGCACCGCGACTACAACCCACCCTTCTGCTTAGAAAACGTTTTTTCGGGTTGGGGGGAGGGAGTTTCTTACCTCTTTTGCGGTTTTGGGCCTTCTTTTACATTTAATTGATCACTACAGCAATTTTTAACTTATTTTCGTCAAACAAGACCCTCTAGCGCCTAAACGGTTAGAGATAGAGCCAAACGGACGAAATTTTCGCCCACAGGGCTCTGTTTTTGCAAGTTACCCCTAAGGAAACCATCTAATATTTTCTAAAATTAATATGTTTATTTTTGGGCCACTTTCGTGATACAAACTCCCTCTAGCGCCTAAACTGTGAGAGACAGAGCAAAACGGACGAAATTTTCGCCCAAAGGGCTCTACTTTGAAAAGTTACTCTATAGCAGACCATCTAATATTTTCTAAAGTTAATATGTTTATTTTTGGGCCACTTTCGTGATAGAAACTCCCTCTAGTGCCTAAACGGTGAGAGATAGAGCAAAACAGACGAAATTTTCGCCCATAGGGCTCTACTTTGACGAGTTACCCCTTAGAAGCTCATAAAAAAAATATTTTTTTTCTGACTTTTTTGACCTACCTTATTTTCTTTGATACCCCCTTTTAGCCCTTTTGGGGTGGTTGCCAGGATTTGCCGTAGGCGTTTCGTTCTCTAGGCGTGGACCTTAAGATACCCTGAAAATTTCAAGTCTCTAGCACATCTCCTTCTAGTGGAACAGACAGACAGACAGACAGACAGACAGACACACACGAGGTCGTTTGCATAAGCCCGCTGGATAGCTTTTTCAAAGCAGAAGGGCGGGCTAAAAACTATAACATAATGATCTTTGGTTTACATGAGGAACGTTTGTTGTCGAACTTTCAAAAGACAAAATGCGCGTCCGAACGCATGCGGCACCTCTTGTGTAAAACCGCTAACCGCCCCGTGTAATATTGTTATCATTCGTAGGAGGCTAAATTTATTTTTCGATAGGCCAGCGGTTGACCGCACACACAATATCCCTTGTGTTGTACATTCAACATTCAGATTTTGAGGCAGCTATAATAATGTGCACAATAAGATTTAGCTATTTATTACAGCATTTGCATAATTATGCACAGTTTGAATATAATTATGCATACAATTTGTGCATACCTATGGCTATATACACTTCTGCATGTAAATGCACCAAAAAAGCGCATGAGGGTTTGGTTTGCGGGCGGGAGTGAGCTGTGCGATTGTCCGCAGCCGCGGAAACGGTGAACGGTTTTACATTGGGTGTATCGCATTTTAATCAACCCTGCATTATGCTGTACACAAGACATACTGTTTTAGGCCCAATTTCAAAACTTATTATGCAGTAATTGTGAATCATTACTTCTAACGAAACTATCTGACGTCACCCCTGAAGTTCAGTTGACATTAGTTTAAATAATATGTCATGTTGGGCCTAGTTTTCACCATAGATAGACTTCTTTTTCAGCACATCTTGATAAGATTGTTTCTTTCGCAAAGAGCAAGCGTAGCGGCGGCCAGTGGATAATAGTATACGGAAAAAAAACTGTTCCCACAACTAACGATTCAGTTAAAATGGGCATAACAAACAATTTTAGTGGCATAGGAGCAAAGAATTTGCTATCGTTAGCAAAATTCTGCTGTCACAACTAACGCGTCGCTATGGTAACCAATGCGTTTGTTGTAAGAAAAAATCCTCGTTTAGTTACCAGAACAGTTGCATTTGTTACCATAGCGACGCATTAGTTGCGGCAGCAGAATTCCGGTTCCCATAGCAATTTCTTTGTTATGTCTATGTCAACAAAATCGTTCGTTGTGGGAGCAAATTCTTTTTTTCCGTGTAGCGCAAGTCAGAATCCCTGATAGTAATCGATGAGCGGGCCCAAGACGGACAGGCGAGAATTATGGGCAGACAACGATTGGTCGAGCAGCAGCCCTGGAAGAGCAGCGACGAGTCGGCGAGCAGCGTTTGAAGGCGGATCATGGACTGTGCTTTCAGTCTAGAATAGGGCTGTTAATGCTAATTTCAAACGTTGGCCCTTTAACAGGTGGTGCGGCAGGCGGCCGCACGCTGCACAGAATGCGTTCTAAAAGTCTTACAAAACAAGTTCTTCGTAACTTACTGTGAATTTTGTGCCCTCGTAATACAAATACCGTTTCATTCTTAATCAGTACGTTCGTAATACCAAGAAATTGTTTCGTATTAACGGGTGTCCAGTGTAAGACACGCGAGTGCGTTGGGTTGCCTAAGTACTGGCTGCAGGGGCTGCAGGCGCAAAGCGAGTGACGGTGAAGTGACAGCTCCCCCACCACTCTCCGGCAACCTGCCCGCGCTGTTATAGCCCTAGAGAGGCCGATTGACAGGCAGACCCAAACTGCAAGGGTCAGCGCAAAGGGGGCCACCACTTCGGTTTAGAATGTACACAAGATTACGCGATTGCGGATTACACGGTAACTTTGAAGGATTACACGAGAATTTTGTTGAATTTCTGGCTCCAAAACCAATCAATTTGGACAATAAGGTTAAATTTAGTGATAATAGTGATAATTTAGTGAAAATGTTGTCAAGCATTACACGGAATACATGGGGATTACATATGGATTACACTCTCGTCTGTACACAGGATTACGCGAGTGGTGGCCCTCTCGGGTCAGCGCATTCCCTGCGCTCGGCACTCGGCGTGGCTGGACGCCTCGGCTCGGCCGAGCGGACAGTCGCGACGCAGCCTCCAGCCAGGGCACATCAGGATTAGGATAACTTATTGTTTGGTAATGTAATGAATCAGACTGATCCCACCGGTTAGGTAACCTTTAGTATGTACAGCAGATCAGACTGAGGGGTAGGGCAAAGGGTATTTGGCATGAACCCAATAAATAATACTAAAGTAATAAACTAACTATGGTGTAGCTAGTAACTCACCCTAAGACCCCAGAACCCCCAAAGAACCAATCAATTCAATACTAAAACAGCGCCCGCAGCCCCTGCAGTCAGTGCATAGGCAACCAACCGTACTGGCACGCTCAGATTGGACACCCGGTACAAACTTTATGTTTGAAGTTTAAACAACAGCAAACTTCGTACAAAGAACAAGCGATTAGTTTGTAGTACAAAGCAATGTCTTTTTATGACCAACATTCCTATTTGTATACCATAAACAAAAGATGTTTGTTTTATGTGGGCACTAAACACACTGCAAATTAAACGAACCTTTTTGAAAGAGTTGACAGTGTGCGGGCCCGACAAACAGTGAACAAAACAATTCACGAAAAGGGCACCCTTATTGTAAACACGATGTGGAGTCTACATCGTGATTTTAAAGTATAAGAATGAGATATCTGTGCAAAACGGCACGTTTTCGGCATTTCTAGGAGTGTTATCGTTATCGGTCTTTGTGAACTAATAGCGTAATCGATAAATTGGCGTTAAAAGCCCTAATGTCAAGTATGAACAGCCGAGGCCAAAGCCGGGACATTATTCCTGAAAAAAAAACAAGACGAAAAATTGCATTAGTTTAGTCCTTTGAGACTTTGAGATGTTAATACCGCTCAAGATGTTGACTGTGAAGGGAAATAGAATTTGTGACCGATAATTTTTGGATGCCTCTGTATGCACATCTTACAAGATGTAATGTTTTATCCTGAATAGTTTGCGATACGAACCTGCACTGTTCAACTTCTTTGCCACAATGACGAAAATACCATGTTTATTTTTAGTACGGGATTGTCGTCATGGGGTTTCTCGTCACGGTGACGATAGAACCCTTATCATGTGATGAAAAAACCAACGACGACTACGACACCCACCCCTGTCAAAAGTTTGCCATGGTATTTTCGTCATCGCGACAGAGACTTTTTACTCTGTGTTCTTTGCAATCCTGGGGCAGTGCACGTCTTCATCAGATACAAAATTGTCAATTGTCTCGACGTTATAGACAAAATGAAGCAGTTGTACGTAGCCTAGGTGCAATATGTACATCCTAGCAGACAAATTTGCATCTGGTGAAGTTAAGCACAAGGACATATCTAACCTAGTTATAAAAATTGGCCCTCCCCATTGAGGGTGTGTTCTGCTCGAGGGCGAAATCACTTGCGAAATAGTTCGTACATGTAGAAAATTTCGCGTCCCACACGCGTACGGGATTTTTCCTACACATTAGTATGGCAAAAATCCAAACATTTTTTACAGTGACTGCTCAGCGGTTCAGTGGAATGCACTCGAGTCTGCGGAGTGTCCGTCGCGTAGGACGGTGGGTTCGCAACTAAAGCTAGACACGGCTCAGCGTGCTTCTGGACATTCTGCTGACCAGTACCTTTTGAGTCGCCGCGCCGGTGTCACCGTTGTACCCCCCGGCACCAGTGACCCCCCGGTACACCAAACCTAGTTTCGTTGTACCCTCC
>NW_026267547.1:24912-35546 GCF_000697945.3 Frankliniella occidentalis | reverse complement strand
CCCCCCCCCCGCCAATCTCAAGGGTAGAGGGTGTACCAAAACTAGGGATGGTGTACCCCCCGGGGGTACATCATTCCTAGAGCCAGTATACCCCCGTATCTCAGTGGTAGGGGTACAACAAACCTAGGGATGGTGTACCCCCCCCCCTTCCCTGGGAGGTACACTGTCTCTAGGGTACGTGTGCCCCCTGCTTTGAGGTTAGGGGGTACACCAAACCCAGGGATGGTGTACCCCCCGAGGGTTCAGTAAAGACACCGGTGACTTTTAATTTTACGTAAGTTACGTAAAATTTTAGTGAACTCTGTAAAAATATTTTAAGAAGATGACAGCAGTTTTATTTATTAGGTTATAGATGGTTAGATTGGGTTAGATTGGGTTAGGTTGGATTGCGTTGGGATCACAACTGCGAAAGGACTTAACGTGCAACGATTCCTTTATAGATGTCAAGATTTTCTTGTGACGTAACGTAGCGTTCGTGGCTAAAATTCGCATTCATTTTAATAAAACAATAAAGTGAAGTGTGAAGCACACCAAGGTAAGGAGTACTCTATCACTAATGCTGATGTACCCCTCACTTTTGAGGCATGCGGGTAACTCTACCATAGGGTTAGTGTACCTCCGGAGGGTTCACCATTCCTATGTTTGTTGACCCCCTACCTTCGAGATGGGGAGGGAGGGGGTACATTATCCCTAGGGCTAGTGTACCCCCGGAGTACACCATTCCAATTGCTAATGTGCCCCCTACCACTGAGGTGAGGGGGGGGGGGGAACTGGCTCTCGGGATGATGTACCGCCGGGGAACCATCCCCGGGGGGTACACCAACCCTAGTTTTAATGTACCCTCTACCCTCGAGGGTAGGGGGGTACATTAAACCTAGGGACGGTGTACCGGGGGGTACCCCATCTCGGAGGGTACAATGGCACGGTAACACCGGCCCACATGCCTGGCGGGTCATTAAAACCTAGCGACGCCGGTCGCCTTGCGCCCGGAGCTCCTAACAAAATAGCCTGTACTTAACGAACCCAAGTGATTTCCCCCTCGGGTCTGATAGGGACTTGCGAGGTCTCCACAGCGGCTCTGTGCCATGCGTTGTTTTCACTACCCCAGTGATAGGTAGGTACGTAGAGCCAACGTGGAATCGACGTCATATTATTAAAAGTATCTGTACTATGGCAACAAACGTTTTTTTTTTTTTTTTTTTTTGCTATTTCGTCGTCAATCGAGCGAACCGACGTGAAAGAAAATTCATTTCCCACAAAGGCAAGGGCAATAAACTTTGCAGTAAAATCAAACGCGTTTTTGTACCGTAATGCAGAGAAGGGGTAGCGGGGGGCAATATGAACCCTTCCTCCACGCCATCTTCCGTCCCCAAGGACTGTCCAGTCTTGATTTCTTCACGTAGGAGCTGGAATGAGTCAGAAAGAAAGATGTTGTTAATCAAACACCATTATTACACTCTCATGCCTTTATCCGTAAGGTATGGACAAAAGACACCTTACGGATGAATGCATATGCGTAATATGGATCAAAGTGTCTGTAACACGGACAATTATATTCATATTGTGGATTATTTGTAATCCATAATACGGTTGCACAAAATTATCCGTGAGCGAGGCCGTAAGGAAATTGCAGATTAAGCATTTCAAAGAATGTCACCGAGGGGTCTCCAACTCACTTCAGCAGTGTACGGAGTATTATAGTATTTATGCGGTATTATGGCCCGTTTTAAGATATTTTATGTCATATTTTTTGATATTATGGAGCATTATATAGTATTATGAGGTAGTTTAAGGTATTATGGGGGTATTTTGCGGTATTTTGATTACGATTACAAACTGTAATGTTACAACCTATGTCAAGGAAAAATTTCCTGTAAACCTACCCACTATTTTTCACAGTGATTGTACACTTTAAATAATTTGTACATACCCATGTACACATTTATAAATGTGTACATGCCTATGTACACATCTTTTAATGTGTACATGCACATGTACACATCTTTTAAAGTCTACATGCCACGTTTACTAACGGTTCTATGAACACTTTAAAAGATGTGTACATGGACCCATCCTATCCAATATGCAACTTAGTAATGTATGAATAGAATTCAATTTAATTTCAATACAAGGGCCGGAATTAAGGACCCATAATTCCAGAGTTTTCGATTTTGGAAAGGAAAAGTTATTGCGCCTCTGCAGTATGATTACCCATTTTTGCCAAACGTCTGTAGTGCTCTTAAATGATAATATCTCACTCTGGTTTGGCCACGAGCGGTTAACCGCACGACGGAATTAGCTTTTCTCCTTACCAATAATGAAAAACAAAATCTGTGGCCTAGCACATTTTTAGCTCATAGCTTACTGAAATCTGTAAACATGATAAGCTTACAAATTTTTTAATACGTATAATGTGTGAAGAAATTTCTTCACACTGCTGCGTATTTTTTAACGCGTTTGCTAAGCAAATGAAAATTTTTTATTAAGTTATTGACAAAAATGTTCAGAAGATTTAGTGTTTGAAAAGTACACTGCGTTATCCGATTGTACAATGACTGTTGCCTTATACTTACTCGCATAGTTGTGCGCCCGTACGCAGAACGTAGTCCACTGCCTGGTCACCGGTCGTCAGGTTTTCGCACGCGGCCACACACACCGTACGGCCTCGAACTTCGAATCTAAACAAAAAAATATATTGCAGTACTGCACTGTGATAGTTCGTGCAGGGCAGTCATCTGCGCCGTCGTTTCTCCTGATAGTAGGATGAGCCATTTCAACATTAAAGAATAAAGAATCTTAATAAGAAGAAGAGGCAAGGCCTCAACAACCGAGTCGGGTAACCACCAGCAATGAAAGGAGATGACTGCCAAACTTTTAGGGAGCCAACAGCCAACCTTCCTGTTCCATGTACAAGTACGAGTTAGGCGTGTGTTAATAATGTAATGTATTGATCTAAGTGCTGTAAACTGATACAAAATGACTTTCCAGCCCGAACACTTTTCGAAAAGGTAAGTAAGAACACGTCTAAAAAGGGTACGAGCTTCTAAAAAGTTTTTTACTGCAGTCTGAGGTTTGGCAAGCCTGCCAATAGGTACAGCATTGTATAACTACGGTTAAAATTGAAAGCGACGCGAGCGGTAAGTAAATAGGCTATAAAAGAAATATACACCGATCACCGATCTGAAACGAACATTACTTATCGGACCAAGGACCATCGTCTTTGTCTATAACAATGCCTAGTACTCTTTGGCCTACGGCATGCACTTAAGTTGTGTCAGTGGGCTTGCCTACCGTCTCTTGCCGCAGCGCCTTCAACACACCGTGCGGTTGTTATACGGTATGGCATATATTTTGATATATGTTATACGGTATGGTATACCCGTTCCCATGCTGCATGCAGTAAAGTTAAGCGAGAAGGAAGAACTACCCTCATATGCCACTCTGTATGATCTATGAACTGCGACCCAGAGCATTGCAAAAAGGCCTTCTGTGACCGACCGCCTCTGGCCGCTTCGGTCAGAGCCTGGCCGCGTGTAGGCGAGAGGTGAGGAGGGGGGCTACCTCTCCTCACCTCTCGCCCTCACGCGGCCAGGCTCTGACCGAGGCTCTGACCGAAGCGGCCAGAGACGGTCGGTCACAGAAGGCCTTTTTGCAATGCTCTGCTGCGACCTACAAAAACCGAGGGGTCCCCCACTCTCCAACTGGGTGTACAACGAGTTGCGTGAGTGTCCGCGAGTATTCGAGAGTATTAGCGAGTATTAGCGAGTTTATGCGAGTAATGGCGAGTATCTGCGAGTATAAGGCGAGTATTCCTCGATTTTTTCGCGAGTTTTCGCGAATTTTCCGTGAGTTGTGGCGAGTTGGCGCGAGTATCTTGCGAGTATTTTTCCTCGTGTACAACGAGTTGGCGAGTGGGGGACCCCTCGACAAAAACGGAACTCTAAAAAAGTTGGCGTTCTTCTCAGAACAGCAAACTGCGTCTTTGAACGACAATAGTTTGGCGTTCACAGAAACCACCAGTTTACAGAGTATTTACAATTTGTCTATAGTTATGCATAAAAACTGTGCAGACTTATGCCTGCGTTTAATTTTGCGCATGATTCACAACAAAATGCAACACGCCAAAGCCAAAGGTTAAGTTGGATACTATAGCTTTAAGGCGTATTGATTTCGTTCGCTTTTAATGCCAGTGGAGGCAAGTGAGGGGAGACGGTGGGTAGGTATGTTACTGCTAGAAGTGGGGCGCGACTCTGCGAAGGAGCACTGTAATTTGTGTCGAAAGGGCACTCTTTCGCAGGCGCGGTTTTATCGGCACAAATAATTCCCTAGGGTGCGTAGGAAATTTGTCCTACAAAACCCATGAAACTAGACACAACAGCAAATCGCCCCTACGTCAGACGGGCTTAAAGGAAGCCTGCTCTTTTGTGACGAGGCGTCTTTTATAACCGAGCAAGACTGATCGCAAGTGTGCTGAAATAAGTGAAGCAGGTGGTGGTGGGTGCGCTTAAACGTACGATGGGGCAAGAGCGAGACGTTCGTAATTTATCGCATACTTTTATTAGCTTTGAATCGATGAGGAACACTTTGGCTTTTCTTACAGAAACCAAAAATATTTCAATGTGTCGATGTCACCGCAACGTGCACTGTTAAAAAAAATGCTGTAAATTTACAGCGAAAATGTGATTAATTTTGTTAGCAGCATTTACTGTATTTTTACAGGCCTAACTGTAAAAAAGCAGTGTTAATGAAAATGTCGGAAACAAAGTTTCCGATCAAAAGAAGTTACTTTGTTTTGCTCCTGTAAAAAAAAAAAATTGTAACAATACGAGTGTCCTGTTTTGGAACGAAATGTGCTGCTAACAAAATTAACTTCTCTTTTCTTGTAAATGTACAGCAAAGTAATACGTAGTAGTTTTTGTTGTGGGCCACTTTGGGCCGAGTATCACAAGTTTCGAGAGTGTTCAAATGAAAACAACATTTCTGTTACATTACAGGAGTGTCAATCAAGCAGTAAGTCATTAGGTGACAGTTATTTTTAACAGTGTGGTTTACTTACCGAGGCAAACACTTCTTTGCATCCCCCAAGCCATACAAATAGGCGGCATAGGATAGAGCCTGCAATTTAAGAAACAGTTGATAGCACATAAAAATAGAATAGAACACGTTGAACGCACATTCCTATTCCACAGTGCGACACCCCCTATGTAAAACCGCTCACCGCCTCGGTGGCTCTGAGAAAACGCTCACCTCCTCCCCGCCTGCGGACAACCACCTCGCTTGGCGCTCCGGATAACCGCTTAAGTCGCTTTTTCACCGAAAACGTAATATTGGTATCATTCGAAAGAGGCGGAAATTCTCTTTCGAATGATACCAATATTACGTTTTCGGTGAAAAAGCGACTTAAGCGGTTATCCGGAGCGCCAAGCGAGGTAAGCGGTTGTCCGCAGGCGGGGAGGAGGTGAGCGGTTGTCCGCAGCCGCCGAGACGGTGAGCGGTTTTACATAGGGGGTATCGAGCGGGTGTTACTGTTAAGGATGCATGTTTGTTAAAGGAAACTGTGCAAAAGGACGCCGGATATGGCTCCGCATAGAATTCTGTACCGTACACGCACATATTGTCTATTATTCGATAAGACATATCTCTGTCTTTTTATCCACTTCAACATTTTGACAAAATACAGGCAGACCGTCTGCAAAGCTGTACGATACTCCCCCCCACCCCTTTTTTTCTCTGAGATGCCGAACTTGCAGTAGTGGGAATCATTCACGTTGTCGAATGGATCAAAACTTCCTTTATCAGTATTCCGTTTGAAAAGGTTAAAGAAATCGGGAAATGTTGCAAAGCAACAGAATGGTCTTGACCCCCATGAAAATAAGAGTGATACGAAGACTTACCAACACCAGCAGCAAAAGAAGAATCACACTCCAGCAGCAGCAACACAGCCTGTGCTTGCCAAGATTGAGCACACTGTAAACAGAAGTGTGACCAGTATTTTAAGCCCACCTTTCTGCTTTGAAAAAGCTATCCAGCGGGCTTATGGAAACGACCTCGTGTCTGTCTGTTCCACTAGAAGGAGATGTGCTAGAGACTTGAAATTTTCAGGGTATCTTAAGGTTCACTCCTAGCGAACGAAACGCCTACGGCAAATCCTGGCAACCACCCCTAAGGGTGTGAATTGGGGTATCCAAGGTTCAAATATTCGCTCAAAAAGTAATATTTTTTTATGTTCTTCTAAGGGGTAACTCGTCAAAGTTTGGCTCTATCTCTAACCGTTTAGGCGCTGGATGGTCTTTTTTGACGAAAATATGCTAAAAATAGCTGTAGTGAACAATTAGTTGTAGAAGAAGGCCTAAAAACCGCAAAATAGGAAAGAAACTACCCACCTATCCCCCAAAAAACGTTTTCTAAGCAGAAGGGTGGGTTGTAGTCGCTGTGCTTCACCGTTACATCCCTATCTCGTGTCTACTGGGCAAATTTTTAAAGACTACGGGTTTTAGCGGGTCGAAGGCCCGTAACATCATTTGATAATGTTCTTCAGCAAATTGCGTGACAGAAATGGTCGGGCCGCAGGCCCGACCAGACCATCGCCGCCGGCAGTCCAAGCAGGCCCGAAGGGACGGGCCTGCTTGTTAAACTTGATAGCATTATGCTTAGCTGCTCGCAAAACCAATTATGATTACTGAAAGGACGCTCAATTTTAATCAATGTAATTCAATATTAACTTAAAGGCGATTCAATAATTTCATTTCACTTGTGAACGCTGTTAGTTTTTTACAAGCAACTGCTGTTCGTAACGTAAGGGTAAGTGGAGGGGGGGGGGGGCAGTGTGTAATAGATTTTAGAATTTGACCATAAAAGGCAAACTGTGATAAAAAATACGTCCGGGTATATTTTAAAATTTTGCGAATTCATGTATGACCTGGAGGTTGTTAAACAAAATGTGGGCAGCGTGTAACGACAGTTGGGCAGTGCGTAACAAAGGGGAAAATTGATTTCTAAAGACACCCTAGAGAGTGATTAAACAGCTTCTCCTTTCTTTCTTTAGTAGCTGCGGATGTAATAACAATTTTCTTCAACAATACTTATTGACTTAAGTGTAATTTTCTTGAAACTGATGAGTTAATTGAAAACATCAAATTGGTAATTATATAGTATATTTTGTGAATTTGAACCGAAAACAAACAATTGTGCTTCAGTGAGATTTTTAGGGCATAGGCATATGATTGATATAAGAAAATAAGACGGTTCATATTGTTTGCTCTGCCCCAGACTACCCCAGACGTTCATGTTACACGCTGCCCCAAGGTACACGGCCTGTTATGTGGCCTCGTGGGCCGAGAACCTTAGAGGTTGTGTTAGTGACAACAACCATTTTCCAAGTGCTAAGGTGTATACTTTGATAGAAATCATAAGTTGGGGGGTAGTTTGTGACCCAACAACCTCAACCTAAAAAGGTGACATAGTTACATAATGAAAATTGCCTAAAAACCGCCGTTACAATCCCCAACCACGACTTCATCGATTGTAAATGATCTAAGTCTTTCAGAAGAAGCAATATAAACATTTGATTCCGGACGTGCACTATTTGAAATAGGGTATATCAGAGCTGGAGGTGAAGAAGTAAATTGGAAGAAGAAAACGCGCACTGGACGCCCCCCTCCCCCCCTCCATCCCCTGCTTCCCCCACACCGCGTCTGCGCATGAGCAGGGCGCGTTTTGTTCTTCCACTTTACTTCTTCAGCTCCAGCTCTAAAATACCCTATCCAGAGGTATGTTACACACTGCTCCTGTTACACTACATACTTTCCACTCTCTCTTACAAAGAATTGGAAGCGTTTGGAATACAAACAAATTGTTTAAGAAGAGCATGGTTTTGTATTACAGACGAGACTCCATGTATTCTGGACCGGAGCTGTTCGTAATGGGAAGAAAAATCGTTATTAATATGACTGCTCTGGATCCTTTCTAAGACACAACCCCATTCTTCGTAATACGAACACTACTGTTTGCAAGAAAGTAAGAGTAAAACCGACAGAATAAAAAGTACTGTTCTAAAGAAACGCATGACATGCAGCAGGAAAAGGGAGCAGAAAAGGGAGCACAAACATCACGAAATAAATGAAAATGCAATAAAGCTTTATTGCATTTCTAGACAGCTTTAAAAGTTCAAGAAATCTGCTTTTCCGGTAAAATGCTACAATGGCTGCTGTGCAAATGTGCTTATATGGTCATCGCTTTAAAGTATTGTGAGAACTACTGCTTTTCCTTGCAGTAGAAACAGTAACAGTACAAAATTTAATTTATCGCTCCGAAAGCTAAAATGAGTGAATCGTGTTTATGATATCATACGGCAATAGATTTGAAGTAGTTATTACTTGACATCGACAAAAATTATTGTAATAGCTAACAGAGTAGCTTCGCGATGGTCATTGCATGTAAATCTGAATAAAATAATTTGGAAGTGTACAAACAAACATATCATACGTCAAATACTTACTTCACTATTTTAGGCCGTCTCCTTGGCAATTCGCCATACGGGATTCTGAAATTAAATAAAGAACAAATGCGTTAAAACGTTTCTCCTGGCCCCAATAAAATGCGAGAGAGCGGTGAAGGCGCCTCCAAATTAATAATTGGCTGAGCGATAGCGAAGTCTTTTACTCCATTGATGATCTAAAAGTTTCGCGTCTGTCTGTTTGTTTGTCTGTCTGTAAGCACGATAACTCGAGAAGGGTTTGAGCTAGAAGGCTCAAATTTTTGTTGTAAATTTGTATCATAAAAAGCAAGAACTGTATTGATTTTGAGGCCTCTTGCTTAAAAATTGGCCTGTCAACAAAATCAAAAACAAAAAACCCAAAATATTACTTTAAAAAAATATTTTGTATACATCTTTCCAACACGTAACTCGTGAAAGTACAACCTTTCGAACTAAAATTTTGTCCGTTTGGCTCTATCTCTAACCGTTTACTCGCCAGAGGGCGATTTCCACACGAAAATGACCCCAAATCATTTAATTGTTGTTTCATATTTGATGGTCTCTGATGGGGCAACTCATTAAAATAAAATCCTGGGGGTAAAATTTGTGTTCTTTGGAGCCGAAGGCCTATCTACGACCAGGGATCCGTAACTCAACACGAAACTCCCCTATGCGGTACGTTATCCGTTAAAGTTACAACTTGTGACCATACAATGAAACGTTAAGAGATAGACTCAAAATGCCGGAACCAGCTTCAACTAGCACCAGAATAATTTTTGACGATCCATAACATTTGACTTTTATTGCAAACTGTTGCGCCGCAGGCCTAGGTAGATGTATGCCAGGCGCGTCGAAGCGTAACAGTGTTTCGTGAGATATCGGGAAGCCTGTTACGCGAGACATCTTCTGGCGTACATCTGCCTAGTAAAAAGAATGCATTATATTAGATTATAATAAACAGAAAACAATTTTTCTGAATTAGTATCATCTGCTTCTAGGCTCCGTACCTTCATGGATTTTTCTCATTTGGCCCATGAAATGATGTTGGAAATTATATTAAGTGAACGACAAACAATGACCAGATCATTTTTCTATATTAACAAACTACTCTTTGCTTCTGAGCCACCCTTTAAAGGGCGAAGTAAAAGATTTGCTCTCGGATTTTCGAGCACAAGAAAATAGAAGCAGTTCCTAAATTCTCCTCATGTCCCACAGTAGTTTTACAGTTAAACAGTTACCACTAGAAACATTTTGCATACAGGGGAATACCATATTCCAATATGGTATTTTAATGGAGCGCTGCCGGAAGCAAGAGGCACAAAAACGGATACAGAGAGGGCGGAGCTGGTAGGGAGGCTCCCCTCCCCACACCGCCCCTCCGCGAAAGCGCCCCCAATCTCTGTATCAGTTTTTGGCCAGTCCTTCTGCTTTGTAAAAGCTATCTAGCGGGCTTATGCAAACGACCTTGTGTCTGTCTGTCTGTCTCACTAGAAGGATATGTGTCAGAGACTACAAATTTTCAGGGTACCGTAAGGTTCCCCCCCCCCCCCCCCCTCCCCCCGTCGGCCCAAATCGCCTTCTGTGATGGGTAGGCAATTTGTCCGATAGAATCCCTGAAAGTAGGCAACCTCAGCAAATCGGCTCCATCGTCAGACGGATTTAGAACCGCGCCTGCCCTCGCCTGTACTGGGCGGAATGGTGGTTCGCCCAGTCAGGGGTTGCAAAGTCGTAGCGAGTATCTCTTACACTGCGAAGTGGTTCGTACTTACTCAGGAAGGGTTGACGACGTTTCTCTGTCCATGATGGCGCTGACTTTCATCTTGAGGATTAGACACACTGCTATGCCGCTGAGGGACTCACTCACGAAGGTTCGACACAGACTGCGCGCTTACGCTTCTGCGCCAAGCTCGCCTGCTCCTCCACTCCTCCCACCGCGCCGCCGTAGCCCGCGCTCCGCCACGCAGTTGCTTTTCCCCACCACAACCCTCGTTCTTATCGCGTGTGTGGGTGCGTGTATGTGTGTTAAAACAATATAAAATAGTAGAAGATTTTTGCTTCTGACTTGCTGATATATGCTGATATATGCATATATAGCAGGTGGCTGACTCACGCCGCGCACTCACTTTGTTTTACCGTATCGCATTAACCAGTGGGGGGG
>NW_026267547.1:23542-24509 GCF_000697945.3 Frankliniella occidentalis | reverse complement strand
ACTGATCTTCCAAAAATAACTAGCTATATGTACGCCAGACCACGTCTCGCGTAACAGGCTTCGCGATATCTCACGAAACACTGTTACGCTGCCGCGCCTGGCGCACATATAGCTAGGCCTGCGGCGCTGACACCCAAGACGGGGTGACAGAAGTGTATATACAATTTTTCGAAATGAAGTTTTTTTAACGTTTTATTCGACCATTTGATCATTTTCCCCTCATTTTTGTCAAGAAATGCCCCCTAGCACCTAAACGGTACAAGATAGAGCCAAACGGACGAAATTTTTGCCCAGAGGGCTCTACTTTGACGGTTTACCCCTAAGGAACCCATAAAAAATATTTGATAAATATACGGGGGGGGGAGGGGGTTGCCTTCTCGCACGGGGTCATAAGGAGCCGTTGGCAGCGAGCATAGGCAAACCCGCCCGTACCCGTACATGTGGTACAGTATATTACTAAGAAAGTGCGCGGCATGAATCAGCCACCTGGTGTATATATTAAAGTGCTTTGCAATAAAGCAATCCAGTAAAGCTGAAATCGGCTGAAATGCAGAAGAATGCAGGGAAGAAGAAAACGGAAGTCACCATGTTAAAGGATAGCGATTTCCGTTTTCTTCTTCACCGCATTCTTCTGCTTTTCAGCTTTACCGGAATGCTTTATTGCAATGCTTTGCAGCGTGTTTCTCCTTCGCAATTGCAATTGCAAAGCATTACTTTATAATTGCAAAGCAAGCGATCGTACCCATACTAGATGACCGGTTTTTGCGATTTTTTGCCCCCCCCCCCCCCCCCCCCTCCCCTAAATTCACGTAGTATTTCCAGAATCGCTGCTTTTACCTTCTATGAGTGCATTCCGATAAGTTGGTCATTTAATGCATCGGACAACCGAAAAAGCGGTGAGAAGAAAGATACCTTCTAGTGTAATGACGCGCACACTTTTAATTTTTTAAACAAATCATAGATTTAG
>NW_026267547.1:20050-21545 GCF_000697945.3 Frankliniella occidentalis | reverse complement strand
ACATTAAATTTTTTTTAAAAAAAAACGTCATTTTAGAGACCTGTGGTTTTCAATTTTTTAAAAATCCAATATTTGAGCTAGAATGCTCTTCTTCGAACTTGATCTGTCTTTTTATGATACAAAACGACCCTGAAAATCCCAGGTCGCTAGCTCAATTCGTTCTCGAGTTATCGTGCGTACAGACAAACAGACAGACGGACAGACAGACAGACAAACAGACGCGAAACTTTTTGATCATCAGTGGAGTAATAGGCTTCGCTAATCGCTCAGCCAATAAGGACTTCTGTGAAAAAGTTGCCTGTAATTGGAAACGTTTCCATATTATGGAAGAAGCTATTTCTTCTACAATGTTCGCTGTAGGCTATTATGATGAAACCCCTGCAACAGTCCAATTAGTTCTCTCATATAGTAACTTCTACAGTGTCCCCTATGATTGTAAGACTCTTTGTAAACTCTATAAGGACCAGCAACTCATTGTTGCCACAACTTGTTAACGTTCCGCCCGTAATTCTAGTTTTGTTAAATTCCTCAAAGTTTTCCCCTTTTCCTCAAAAAATGAGACATCGTTTCTACCGTGAATTGAAAGTTGAGGGTGGGCTTCAGAGACAGCGTCAAGGGAAAGTTACAGGACACATTTCATTCAGTTTCATAGCTCAGAATGAGAGAAAAGTGACAAAATAGCACAACAAATTGTGGAACTGAGCTTAAAATACAACTCTAATGGAAGTTTGGCATCGATTGATGCTGTAAGTAGCACCAAATACCCTCAGGACAGATGTGTATAGTTTTCTGAGATGTACCCATACACTCCTATTCACTCCGTCTCAGGTGTCAGCGCGGCAGGCCTAGTTATATGTGCGTCAGGCGCGTCGCAGCGTGACAGTGTTTCGTGAGCGTGAGATATCGCGAAGCCTGTCACGCGAGACGTGGGCTGGCGTACATATTACATATAGCTATTGTAACAGAAAATGTTGTTTTCATTTGAACCCTCTCGAAACTTGGGATATTGGGCCCATATTTGCCCACAACAACTACTGCGTATTACTTTGCTGTTCATTTACAAGGAAAGGGGAGTTAATTTTGCTAGCAACTCATTTCCTTCCAAAACAGAATAATCGTATTATTACAACTATTACAACAGTAATGTCTGTAAGAATACAGTATGTGCTGCTAGCAAAATTGATCACATTTTCGTTGTAAATTTATAGGATTTTTAGCTGAGCGTAGCGAAGCTCTACTCTAGGAAAATTTTGTCAAATTTTCCGGCCCCGCCCTGCAACATGTATGAGATAACCACAACAGATTTTTGTTCGTAAAAATCTATGTAAAAACGTGTATTTCATGAAAAAACAGAAGAGGCTTCTTAGCTTTATACTCAAGAACAAACAAAACGTAATTATAATTTTATGAAAATGCTAAGGAATAAGAGAATGTTAAGCGAATATATATATATATATATATACTTTCACGAGTTACCCATTAGGAGACCATAAAA
>NW_026267547.1:16763-20000 GCF_000697945.3 Frankliniella occidentalis | reverse complement strand
CCCCCTCCCCCCCTACCCTAAATTCACGTAGTATTTCCAGAATCGCTGCTTTTACCTTCTATGAGTGCATTCCGATAAGTTGGTCATTTATGCATCGGACAACCGAAAAAGCGGTGAGAAGAAAGATACCTTCTAGTGTAATGACGCGCACACTTTTAATTTTTTAAACAAATCATAGATTTAGATGCAGCTTTGTCGATGCTAAAACTAAATGATTTAGTACAGAATCTCACGAAACTTATCGGAAAATCCTGTTTTAATAATACTATACGTGACTTCGGCCGATGCCGCCCCTCCCCCCTCGTGACCGTTCGTAGTATTTTGCCGACACCCCCTCCCTAAAATCGGTCACGTATAAGGGTACGATCCCTTATAGGACGATCAACTAACACGCGCGGCTAACCCCGAGCGCGCCAAGCGCTAAAATTGCAGAATTGGTACAGCCGACCCTATGGAGATGTTCTGAAAAGGTGTTTGTGTTCCACGCGAGAGAATTATTATTTGTGTAAATTGTGTTAAATGTGTGCGCGGGCAGCCGGGTGCGGAGGGGGCCTAGTGTGGCCAAGGCGTGAGTGTGCGTTGCTAAGAAAGATATGATGATCTTGGGAAAAGTACACGGTTCGGCCGGAGGGGAGATTCACACCGATGGTGTGGGGGCCAGGGGCTGGAGAGTGACAAACAAGTCACCCTCCCGCCCCACGCCGCCCCGCCATGGGAGTTCATCATAAGCTCACCGCCGGCCGGGCTCTATGGGCTATTCCCACGGTGGATGGTGGCCATCTGGGCACACCTCGTCAAAATATCAGATTTTGTACCACCAAGGATAAAAATGTCCCGCCCTCCAAAGTCGGCTCAGGGCGTAAGTGGCGAAGACTTTCTGAAAAAGTGTCCCGCCAGCTTTTGATATGTTGTTCCCCAGGTTCTAAAACGCATTTCTTGATGGTCCATTTTTAGTACTTTTCCCGATTTTTTTTTAATTTTTTTTTTGTGGCCAACGTTTTTTCTGGCTTACTTTAGGCAGGTAACGGTAGAGAGTTTTGAAGCCACTGGGAATCGAACCCAGACATTCCGTACGACTCGGCCCGATGGGTCTGACCCCTTAGAGCCCTCGGCCAGCGAGCGAGTGGACGGACGCGCATTCTAATAGCAGAAAACTGGGACCTGCCGAAAACTGGCCTCCGCCATATTGGTTTTTCTTACGCACATATGCCCTACAGTCTGAACGGTGGGTCGCACGGACTTGCGGGTGGCACCGCGGAGTTTCCAGATGGCGACTCTGGGGGGGTCGTGTAAAGTGAAAAAAACGCTAGGACCCGCCCTTATGCGTTTATTGAACAGCGACCCTTTGTAGCAAGAG
Organism: Frankliniella occidentalis; assembly: GCF_000697945.3. Taxonomy (NCBI): domain Eukaryota; kingdom Metazoa; phylum Arthropoda; class Insecta; order Thysanoptera; family Thripidae; genus Frankliniella; species Frankliniella occidentalis. The sequence continues at coordinate 18,643 of NW_026267547.1, read as the reverse complement.
TCAAGTCCATCCGGACCTAAACTTGATTGAGTCCCACATACTTGAATTCGCCGTGGCATATTTCTGTAATACCAAATACAATGCGGTATCGACACTATCACAGGTTCTCTTGTCTCCAAGCCCACGCTCTTGTTGCAATCCCCTATAATGCGTCTTTCAAGTACCAAAGGGGTTTGATCAAGTTGAGAGCATTTGGGACTTGGAACAATAAGTCGCTTTTCTGGCTGCAGCACCGAGCACAATACTCATTCTTCCACCTCCACGTAGTGATGTTTGGTGGGAGGAAGGTAAAGAACGAGTAAAGACCAGGTTAAAGAATCTATGAGGACTTTAGATGACTGCCAGGGTATGAAGGGACCAACCCTCTTGTCCTACATGTTACAGAGGATACCTGCATGTTTGAGCCCACTGCCATTGATGGAATGCATTCTGTTTACATGGGCTGTTTAAAACAAATTTTAAACCTGATAAATAATTTAAAGTTTTCCAAGCTCCCATTAAGTATTTCTAAACATGTAAACGCTAATAACATCCTTCTCAATAATTTGAGTCGTCCTTATTTTGTTCAGAGGCTCCCAGTGTACAAATTGACAAGCTGTATCTTTTGAAGGCATCTCTCCTTCGTATTTTTTTTCTATTATATTATGCTCCCACTTTTATAGATATTTATGTTTTACTGATCTTCCAAAAATAACTAGCTATATGTACGCCAGACCACGTCTCGCGTAACAGGCTTCGCGATATCTCACGAAACACTGTTACGCTGCGACGCGCCTGGCGCACATATAGCTAGGCCTGCGGCGCTGACACCCGAGACGGGGTAATAGGAGTGTATATACAAGTTTTCGAAATGAAGTCTTTTTGTTAACGATTTAATCGACCATTTGATCATTTTCTCCTCATTTTTGTCAAGAAATGCCCCCTAGCACCTAAACGGTACAAGATAGAGCCAAACGGACGAAATTTTTGCCCGAAGGGCTCTACTTTGACGGTTTACCCCTTAGGAACGGTTAAAAAAATATTTGATAAAAATACATTTTGCGACCTGTAGTTTTTGATTTTTTAAAAAGCCAATTTTTGAGCTAGAATGCTCATCTTCGAACTCGATCTGTCTTTTTATGATACAAAACGACCCTGAAATTCCCAGATCGCTCTCTCAATTCATTCTCTAGTTATCGTGCGGACAGACAGACAAACAAACAAACAAACACACAAACAAACAGAACGAAACTTTTCGGGTCAGTGGAGTAATGGGCTTCGCTAATCGCTCAGCCAACAAGATACAGCGAAACGGACGAAATTTTCGCCCAGGGGGCTCTACTTTCACGAGTTACCCATTAGGAGACCATAAAAAAATATTTGAAAAAAATAATATTTTGTTACCTGCGGTTATTGATTTTTTTAAAAGTCAATTTTTGGGCCAGAGTGCTCATCTTCGAACTCGATCTGTCTTTTTATGATACAAAACGACCCTAAAAATCCTGGTTCGCTATCTTAATTCTTTCTCGAGTTATCGTGCGGACAGACAGACAGACAAACAGACAAACAAACAGAATGAAACTTTTCCGGTCAGTGGAGTTATGGGCTTCGCTAATCGCTCAGCCAACAATTTTTCGAAATGAAGTCTCTTTAACGATTTAATCGACCATTTGATCATTTTCCCCTTATTTTTGTCAACAAATGCCCCCTAGCACCTAAACGGTTCAAGATAGAGCCAAACGGACGAAATTTTTGCCCAGAGGGCTCTACTTTGACGGTTTACCCCTTAGGAACCCATAAAAAAATATTTGATAAATATACATTTTGCGACCTGTAGTTTTTGATTTTTTAAAAAGCCAATTTTTGAGCTAGAATGCTCATCTTCGAACTCGATCTGTCTT
>NW_026267547.1:0-13903 GCF_000697945.3 Frankliniella occidentalis | reverse complement strand
ATATATATATATGTGTGTGTGTGTGTGTGTACATAGTATAGCTTTATGTGCGAGGCTTTGGGCCACAGGCCACAGGCCACAGGCCCCTGGCTAGTAAAAACAGTGTACCGGATGCGGACGTGCGGCCGGGTTGCATACTCGCAGGGGGCCCTACAGAGCCGCGGTGAGAATGGTAGGCAAGCCCGTCCGCACGCCTGCATGCTTACAGTATAAGCAAAATGAAGGGAGGGGTCTGTGAACCACCCTGTATGTTGACACGTTTGTTTCCGAACACCTTTTTCGTCGCCAAAGTGCGGAATAATGTGTCACCATAGAGATTACAGTCTCGTCAGCCTGCGCCTCGGTCGCAGTAGAGAGGGGCGCGGAACCGGCAGCCGTACCAAGCGCAAAAGTGTAAAGTCAATCATAAGTTTCGTCAGCCAGCTCGGCCCGCACCTCTGGCGCCTGGTGGGCAGGCCACCCAATCGACCCAACCTGGTTCCCTCTCCCTCCCGCGACCGGTGACACGCAGTCTCTGCTGCCCCTGGGGCGCATGCCTTTAGTCGTGCGCGGGTCTGGCCTGGTGGCTGGAGGCCGAGAAACGTGAGTTCTTAGGCTTGGGTACAGTCATGAGCTGTGTTGCTGTGTTCAATTTAGCCACGCCCACGAGCAGCGCGAGAGCGAGAGCGTGAATTTAGGACGAGGGGGGATAGGAAGCGAAGAGCAGGGGGCGCGAGAGGACGAGGGCGCGACAGCATCCCCCACTTTAATCTTCGTGTACATTGAGTAAGGATGAAAAATAACAAAAATCGATGAAAAATAATGAAAAAGATGAAAAATGGGAAAAAAAATGATGAAAAGTCTCAAAAAATTGAGAAAGGGTTATCAGAGAGCTAAGAAGTAGTAGGCGACTGATGACGCGTAGAATAGTTCATGTATGACTAAAATGACAACATTTGATGAGAACAAAGGATTGAAAATGACTAAAATTGACGAAATTTGACTGAACAGTGAGTGAAAATGGCAAAAAGTGACTTAAAATGATTGAAATATGACGAAATGATGAAAAACTGATAATATGACTTCAATTGATGAAAAATGGTGAAAAATGTGACGAAATTTCCATTTGTACATTGAGAGCGTGGAGTTGGACGCCTTTTCCCTCCCCGCTCCCTTCTCCTCGCCCTTCTCCAACGCTTTCATGCTGTCGCGCTCTCGGGAACATTCCTAAACTGAATAAGGCTCTTGCTTTCCTCCGAAAACTTTCCTCCTATCACTATGCACGCGTGTGGCGTGGACCACCGCGGAGGATGCGGTGGCGACCTAAATCGGTCACTTGCATCTCGTTGACTTAACTTTGAAAAGCTGGGCTGGGCGTCGTCACAGCTCCTCCACTTTTTGCACGACGCTGACCGCCATGTGGGCGCCGATGCTGTCGTCTAGTGCCGCCGCCCAGGGCCGCGCCTTCGTCGGCGTCCTCAGAGCCGTCCACGGAACCGCGGCGCAACTCATCGCCCCCGGCAAACAGCTGGCCGCCGACCGGAGGGAGCTGCTCGCCTTCTTCCCCACCCTCGTCGAGGACGTCAAGGCCGACTCGTTGCCCGTCGGCATCCCGTCCGAGACGGAGTGGATCGGCAAAGTAAGGACAACGTTGGTATTAACCCATTCTATACCTCCTCTTTTTCCTCACATCTAATGAAAAGAGGGAGTATTGTACAGGGCCTGACCCACAATTTAATGTGAAATTTCATAGAAAACGTTTTTCTTTGGTGCTGTAAGCGAATATTTTACAACATTTAACAATATTCAGTGCAGTACGTTCCCATTTTAAATCCGTTCCTCACGAAGAATAAGTCTGCGCACTTTTTAATGCGTGATTTTGCCTGTGAGAGGTCACGTGACCTGTGTGGAGCCACAGGTGCTGCACTACGTCGTGCCGGGGGGCCGCCTCTTCCGTGGCTGCAGCGCGCTCAACGCCTGCCGCGAGCTGCTCCCGCTGGACCGCGCTGCGCTGGGCAGGCCGCTGGGCCTCGCCTTCGAGATGGTGAGCGGCCCGGGCGGACCCTATCACCACCTCCCTTAAGGCTCGTCTACAATGGACGGCGTAGGATCGCAGGCGCAGGTCGTGGAAAACTGTTTACGGTTTTGGCTGTTGCTGCGCTGGTTTTTAGCGGGTTTCCCCGTTCTGTTTTCGTTCCTCAACGCCTTCCAATGAGCTATGTTGACAACTTTGCCTTCGCTACCCCACGATCCCGCTCACGCCTCAACCTACGATCCACGCCTGCGCTCCACGCCTCGCATTGTAGACGAGCCTTTATGCCCCTCACGATGCTTACGATCCTGGTGCGTCCGAGTAGCTGCAGGGCTACATCGTCATCGCCGACGACCTGGTCGACGGAGCCGAGCTCCGGAGGGGGCTGCCCGCATGGCACACGCTGCCGGGCGTTGGCCTGCACGCCATCAACGACGCCTTCATCATACACATGGCGATGAACAAGGTTCTGCACCGCTACTTCCGCACAGAGCCGAGCTACGTTCGCCTGTTCGAACTCCTCAACGAGGTGAGAGCGGTAGGTGAGCGTCCCTCTCGGCCTCTCACGCGATGTGTAAAACACCTCGGTCTCCCCGCAGACTATCTTCTACGCTGTCATATCCCAAAACTACGAGTGCCACAACGGCTTCACCGGCGAGGGAAGGTTCGACGCCTTCGACCACGCCATGCACGCGGCGCAGGCTCGCTTCAAGATCTCGCACTACAGCTTCTACAGCCCGCTGGCCGCAGCAATGCACCTCGCCGGCCTCTCGGACAGCGGGCGCCACGAGGCGCTCTGGCGGATGGCCCAGGACATCGGGATGCTTTTCACCGTGCAGGTGAGCTTGGGCGCGCGAAGGTTGTCGACCGCCACCTCTACTCACATGCATTCTCCCGTCCAGGACGACTACAGCGATTGCTACGAGCCCGAGTCGCTGTCGGGGAAGTCCCGGTGCGACATCCGCAACGGAAAGTGCTCGTGGCTGGTGGTGGAGGCCAAACGGCGCGCCAACGACAAGCAACGCGCCCTGCTTAAGGTGAGCGGGAGCGCCTGGGGGGTAGGCCGCCGGAGGGGTCGCACTCACGACTGCCGAGCGGGGCGACCTACCTCACAGGGGCCTACCTCACAGGGGCTTTCTTAATCCCGAGATGCAACGCCGACAGGAGAACTACGGTGTTGACGACGCCGAGAAGGTGGCGGCCGTTATGGAGCTGTACGCGGAGCTGGGCGTGGAGGAGGCCGCCCAGGATTGGATGCGCAGCGAGTACTCCAGGATCAGCGAGGTCATCCGGAGGCAGCGCGACCTGCCGCCCGACGCGCTGCACTACATCCTGGACGCCATCCGGCAGCCGCTGCTGCGGGTGGAGGAACCGTTACCGTAACACTAAGAAAGTACGCTACAGACTGTGATAATAACTTATATATTTATTCCTTGATAAAGTCTTGCGACAACAGGAAAACTCCGTACATAACTATTTAAATAAAGTTCTGGGACAGATTTTTTATACGAACCCGTTAGGGTCGTTTCTACCCGACAGCGTGGCGCAAGGGGGAGGTTCAACACCACCTGTTGCATCTTCGAGGCGCGTCTGCGTAACAGCCCAACAATGAACACATTGCTCTCTGAGTAGTCGGTTTCCCACTGCCTAGCGCCCACGCTAAAAATAGTTTTCAATTATACAACATAGTGCAGAAAGATATGGCGCACAAAAAAGCATCAAGTACTTTCGATTCAACAATCAAACAGTTACTAAAATTTCCTAACCGTGGCTTCGTTTGCAGTTAAGAAGAACTGTTAACGTTTTTATTTCACTGTCTTCTTTATTTATCACGTTGCTCATCTATCTAGTGGAAATTATCAAATATGTTCCACTCCACTCAAGCAAGTACCTGTGTGGTATACTTCAATGCCACTGAAGGCCTATTTTCGTATTTGGTCCAGGAAGCAGAAGAAGGGGATAACTGCAAAACCACAAGATTTCAGGAAACACCAAAAACTGTTTTACGCTACAAATTCAAAAAAGTTTTGAACTTTTATTTTCCATTCTTATTTTTTGAAGACTGCTTGATAAAATGGTCATGGTAGAATATTTGATATCGACCCTATCTAGATTTTCAAAATGTATCTCCCGTAAAATTTGCGTAAAGGGAGTTAAGTCAAGTTACTCCTATAAAAGTTAATGGAGTTTGGAGGCAAGTTCTTTAATGTCCTACAAAAAGAGTCATCTCATCTATCAAATATCTCTAAATGCTATATATCATTCATTAGGGGTCAATCCGATTTTTCTCCTAATACAAGTAAAACCTTGAGGTAAAAAGGGATAAGTCTACTTGACTCATTTTTCATTCCGTCATATCGCAGGAACTATGGCACGTAGACGGAAAATGTGCCATTTTACTGTAGATGTAGAACGGCCACTAAAAATCTCAGTTTGGGGTTATGTCAGTTAATCCCTTCTTCCGCTTCCTGGATCCAAATTTGAGGTTGTGAGACGCAAAGCAACGTAAGACTCTTAGTCTCATGTCCAATGTCCAACTCCTTTTTGTGGTCTGCCTCTCAAAAGTGCATTAAATTATGCGGGATGCAGTTTGACTATCAACATATTTATTAGTCGAGATGTGCGCAGATTGGCCTTAATGTCTTCCAGTTTCTTGCAAACCCCACAAAGGTGAAGGGCTGCACCCAACCCCGTTTTACAGATAGAACATTGTGTAAACGACACTCTGCATATGGGATATTGTGTACTCCGCACGCTGCAGATAGAACATTGTTGTTAGGACGCGTCGATTTCTTTTGCTTGTAGAAAATTTGGACGGGCCGCAAAAACGGGTCCCAAGAGCGGGTTACGATCCTGGACCCCTTATGGTGACCCCCACTGCCACTGGGCAATTCTAGATCGCACGAATGGCAAAAATTCCGTAATTTTCTTAGGTTTTTGGCTAAACTACTTGAGTTAGAATAAAACCAGACATGACTTTTCCCTGACTTCCCTGACTTCCCTGACCGGTATGAGCCCTGGACTAGCGTAGACCAGCGCGGCCGACTCTGCGTGGGGCTGCTCGGGCTCGGCTGAGTCTCTCTAGGCTCGGCTCGTGGCGGGCGGGGGCGGGGCTGACGCGGCGCGACGAGACGGCGTCGGGCGACGTACGCCAGCCGCTTCACGACCCCGCCTAGCAGGCCTAGCACAATACGTATATAAGCTTTCTTCTGGTTCTCTTTAATATTTCTTAATCGAGAGTTAAAGCAATGACACCTTACCTTACTCGTGTATAGTTATGTTTAGATATGTAAGTGTAAGGTTGTAAGGTACCATCTGCTAAAAAAAAAAACGGTGTTAGGGAGCAACGAATCGGTTCGTTGGAATGAGAAGTTTTTGGTGTTTTACTTGAGTTTATAAGTCCGCGGGTGGACCTGAGCCGTTGACCTTCACTGGGTAGTCTCTTAGGCACGCCTTCAGTTGTTGTGGCGCTGCGACTCCCCCCTCGCCCGTACTTCAGCTCTTCGCTCGGTATCTCTCTCCAACAGACACTCTCAAACGCGCCAGTCGCACTCATCAGTTGGCATACACCTGCTCAGTAGAGCGGTCCGGCTAGTGCCACACGTGACTCCCTCGTCTAGTGATCATCGAGTTGTTGGCTGAGTGCAAATTAAACTAAACTATACTATACAATATAGTAATGGACTATACCGTCTAACGAAGCCAACATATTGATCGGAAAAGTCGCCGCAATAGGTTGGTGCCAACCTAACAGTGTATGGAAAAAAATTGTGTTGGAACATATGCAATGTTATATATTTGCTACCTTTAAATTGTTAGGACGTTGCATTTCCATGTTTTGTGTTGTATGCATTCGTTTTAGGCGCACTTCTGTAGTTTTAAGGCGTTTTAAATAAATGTTGTATTTGGTTTGGCAAATATAGTTTTCATTTCGTTGTGGTGGTAGCTATTACATGTTTGAAATTCGTGAGCCGGTAGCCGTTAGCGGCGGAGCACTATCACAAGTTTTGACTGGTGTGTTTTTAAACTGGGAATTTTAAGATTAACCGAAAGGTATGTATGTATCGGTGGTGTTGGTATTGGTTATGTTCTCATGTGTTTAAGTTGTTGTCAAGGTTTTTGTTTCGTTTTTTTTTAGTTTATGCATTGTATGTTTGTTACAGATTATGTTCATGAGATTCGTCTAAGTTGATTATTTTAACATGCAGATGTATTGTTATGAATAAATAAAAAAAATTAGTGTGGGAATTTAAAGATTCACCGAAAGGTATGTATGTAACGCTGGCATTGGTATTGGTTATGTTCTCATGTGTTTAAGTTGTTGTCAAGGTTTTTGTTTCGTTTGTTTTATTTTATTCATTGTACGTTTGTTACAGATTATGTTCATGAGATTCGTCTAATTTTATTATTGTAACATGCAGATGTATTGCTGTAAATTATTGTGGATTATGGCGGCTGTATTTAGTGCTATTGTCCACATTTCAATGCAAGATGCCATTTGTGAAATTCAATTGTTTGAAAATGAATCGCATGGTATGGATGTTGGTTCTGAAATTGTGGAGGTTGAAGTGTATGGTGGAAATCAACCAAATGTGACTCGTTGGGAATCACAATTTATTGATAAGCCGAACCAAGTTAGTATTGGTTTGTGTGATGTTTGTATATATTTACTGAGTTGAAACTGTTAAACATAGCGTGGTTTGTTTGTTTCAGATCGGGAATATGTTAGCCACACGAGTTTGTTCTGCAGCAAAGTGTCATTCAAATAATGCCAGTGTAAAATTGTATTCATTTCCTTACATATTTAGAAATATGAATGGGAGGAAGGTGGTGAATAAGTCTGGCCTTGAACGGCAAGTAATGTTTGTCACGTGTGTTATGTGTGTGCCATTAATTGTATTGAATTGAATGTGAAAAATGTTATACTTTTACAGGCTTAGGGAATGGATAAGATTATCTGGTAACATGAAATTATTAAATGTGAATCCAGGTCATATGTGTAATGGTTTTTATTTGTGTGCTGATCATTTCAATATGCATCAATTCAATTCCAAAAATAATGATATCTTAAAGAAGACTGCCATTCCATCACTGTTTGATTCTAATCCAATTGGTGATGATGCAATGAGTGCTTATGATATTGGATGGAATATTCGCGAATTTAATGTAGATACGTTTGTAGAATATATGGAGAAGAATATCATTGATGTTACTGAGGTAAATAGTGTTAAATGCCAAAGGGTTTTTATTAATTGTTGTGACTTTAAATTACATTGTGCCATTTTGAATTCATTTGTAGGATGATCAAATTTCTACACACGTAGTTAATGAAGAAAGTGAAGTAAATATCAGCAATGATGCACTTGTTGAAAGTGTTGGAAATCGTACCAATTGTGATGTTAAGAAATGTTGTGTTCAAGGATGTGTAAATATTTTTGAAAAATTGTATTCATTTCCAAATGTGTTTAAGAAGGGAGGTAAAGTTATTAATTTGCAGGCGTTACAAACGTAAGTACATGTGTTCTGTATGGAATTGTATGGGTAATATAGTTTTGTTTGTGTTGTAATGTTTTGTTTCATGTAGTTGTAGGGAATGGCTGCGTAAATGTGGCAATCCATTATTATTGAATCGCAATCCAAGTAAATTATTTGAAGAAGTTTTTGTGTGTGAGGGACATTTTTCAAATGATGCATTTTACAAGTATAATAAGTCAAAATTGAAAGTGGCTGCAATCCCAATTCACTTTCAGTATGAGTGTTTAAGTGATGAACTTATGTATAAATTTGATATGGCGTGGAAGATGCCTCAAATTTTGTCAAATAAGATAACTGAGTTCGATGAAGATGAACAGAAGAATGTAGCAACTGAAGATGTAAGCACAGGTTTTATTAGTTGTACATATTCATTGTGTTTTGTGTGGTTGATGAATTTATATCTATTTGTTTCAGGATGTAGTACCTGTTGTTATTAATGAGTTGGAGGAAAATAATAATGTTGTGGAGCCAATTCGTTCTTATACTAGATTGCAGAAGTGTTGTTACTTATCTTGCAATGGAAGCAATAGGGAAACAACAATGTTTCGATTTCCAAATGTTCTTAGAAAACTTAATGGTGTTATGCAAGTAGATCAGACTAAATTGGACAGGTGAGTTTTGTGCCCCTTATTTCTAATTATTTTTTGTTTATGAATTTTGTTGGTAAGATTGGGATCATAATTTTTGAAATTGGTAATATTTGTTGCAATTATTATTTTGCAGGTTTTTGCAATGGTTGAAGAATATTGGGAATGGTATTTTATTGTTGTATGATCCAAAGTTTATTAATGAGAAGTTTTTTGTATGTAAGGATCATTTTGAAGAAAAGTTTATCAATTATCAGAAGGTAGATAAATTAATTCCAAGTGCAGTTCCTATGTGTGCTGAACACGTTTTGTCTGATGAGAGTGTGGAACAATATTGTTTAAATCTAAACCGGTGGAGTGATAACAATTATGATGCCATTTGTTTTGATGTAACTAAAAGAGCAGCATCAGACTTTGATGATGAAATGAAAAATCTGAAGTGGAATGTGTGTGTATCCTGCAAAGAAAAGTTCTTAGTTAAAGGAGATGATGAAACGAAATGTTTACATAAAGACAAGTGTTGGGAATACTGTGGTATAAATAATATGGATCCAGGAGATGTTCCTATTGAATTGCAAGGTCTGACTTTCATTGAGGAAAGATTGATTGCTAGAGTTCACCCCCTCATTTCAGTATATATGTTAACCAGGAATGGGCAATACGGTTATCGAAAGAACGTTATCAATTTCTCTCAGAAAATTGATAGTTTTGCCAGAGAATTGCCAATGAAGATTACAGATTTAAATTCCATTATTGTTGTCAGGAAAGAAGGTGAAGATAACACATACCATGATTTTCATGTGAGGGCTCATAAAGTTAAAGCAGCATTAGTGTGGTTGAAACACAATAATAAGTTTTATGAGGACATAATGATTAATGAGGATAACCTAAATTTATTACCTGAAGATAGCAATGTGTCCGATGAAATCCAATCATATTGTGGAAATGATATAAGTGAGAAGAATGTAATACCTATGGATGTAGATGATGGAATTTGTGAAGAAAGTAATATTGATGATCCATATCGTACAGTTGTGTCTGATGTTCATTTTCCACATCAAGATGAACAGATTAGAAATTACCTAAATTGGCCTTCATTTGAATCTCAACCTATAGATGAATATAGTACTCCAGGTTACATTGCTTGTGCATTTCCTACTTTATTTTGTTATGGTAAAGCTGACTTGAGGGATTGGCATGAAAAAGATGTTAATGCGTCTAATTATTTTAGACATTTATTGCGTTATCGAGATGAAAGGTTTTCTAAGCATAAAACTTTTCGGTTTTTTGCTTATAATTCTTGGATGCGTTGGACTGCATTAACAGATGGAAATGTGTATGTCAAACAAAATGAAGAATTTAAAAATATGACTGTTGATCAATTAAAGGAAATATTAAAAGAAAATCCAAATATTCTGAAGAAAGTAATGTTTCATGCTAGAAACTTGAGGGGAAGTAAGGCATATTGGCATTCAAGAGCTGGAGAATTGCATGATATGGTTAATCAGTTACATATGCCAACCATATTTTTAACATTGAGTGCTGCAGATCTACATTGGAAAGATCTGTATAGATTACTTACTGGAAAAGAAGATTTATCTGAATTGACTGAATTTGAAAGACATAAGCTATTGAGAGATAATCCACAAGTTGTTGATGAATTCTTTGATATGAGGGTAAATGCATTTTTGAAACATGTAAGTACTGTGTTAAATTAACAATTTTTGTAAATTTGTTTTAATTTTTACTTTTTGGTTATATTTTATGCATGGTGGTTTTTTGCAGGTTTTGATTAAAAAGTATAATGTCATTGATTACTGGTATCGCATTGAATATCAGCACAGAGGCTCGTGCCACCTGCACGGAGTCTTTTGGTTTGAAAATGCTCCTAATTGTGACAAGATGGAAGAGGCAACACAAGAAGAATTAGATGTCATTGTTGATTATTTTAATGATCTTATATCAGCCATTAATCCAGATAGTCATTCAGAGAGAGAAGATGATCATCCTTGTAGAAAAGTATATGGCAATGTAACTGACTTTCAGAAGGATCTTGCTGAGCTTTTGAATACAGTCCAAAGACATACAAAATGTTCTACTGAGTATTGTATTAAGTATAATAACAGAACAAAGGAAAGTAAGTGCAGATTTGGCTTTCCTATTTTGGATTTGAATGATCAAGCGAAATGTGTTGCAAATGAATCTGGTGAAATTGAATTTTGTCCGGCTCGTAATGATGACAGGTTAAATAAATACAATCAGTTTATAATACAGTTGTGGCGTGCAAACATGGACATTGCACCTGTTATTAGTAAGAAGAGATTATTGGCGTATTTATCGAAATACATTTCAAAGTCAGAAGTTTCTTCAGGCTGTGTACTTGATCTGATGAAAGGAATTTTGGATTCAATGAATGAAGAAAGCAAATGCGTTCATGCCATTCAACGCTTTTTTATTAAAGCTTGTGTGGAACGTGATGTTTCAGCCCAAGAAGTAAGCCATATATTGTTAGGACTCAAATTGCATTCTAGTGGTAAAAGATCATTTGTTATTGTTAATTTTAATAATAAGAAATGGTGCCAAATTTTGACTGATGATGAGAATCTTGATGATGGTACAAGTGGTAAATCGTTTATTGAAAAGTACAAAGATCGTCCTGCATTTTTGGAAAATGTTTCATTATGGGATGTTGCCAAGAAATATAATGTTGCAAAGTGGAAATTGTTATCTTCCAACGCAGAAAACATTGTTAGAGTTTTTCCAATTGTGAAGTTAAAAGTGGATGAAGAGAATGACAAGTATTTTGAACAGCAAGTTTATTTACATGTACCATGGCGCAATGATGAAAATTTAAGGAATGAGAATGAGTCATGGAATGAAGCTTATATTAGATATGGTTTAAGCAATGTGCCAGGAGTTGTCGATTTGTTAGAAAATGTAGCGTCTGATGAAGCTGAAGGAGAAGAAGATGATGAAGAATTGTTAGATGGTTTTTATGAAGCAGAACTGGAAAGGGAGAATAACGAAGAATGGATGGTGTGTTCAAGTATTGGACGCGGTAGAATAGATCAAGTTGAATTGGGAAAAAGGCATGTAGATATAAATTATCCATGGATGGGATCATTTGAGATGTATGAACAGTATGGAACCATAGAAGAATTTCAAAATTTTATCAGAGAGCAGAAGAAAATGTTTGAAAATAGTAATGAATTAGAGACAAATGCGTTTGTTAATAGTCCTAATATTAGTCTCAGTTGTGATCAGCAGAAGGTGCTGCAATTAGTGACCAAACAAATTGAATCAATTGAATGCAATAATACCAATTATGCATGTGATGATGTTGTTAAAACTTGCATAGTTCAAGGCAAGGCTGGTTAGTACTTAATATACAATTGTTAAATAATGAATGATTTTAAATTGGAAGTTAATGAATCAATGTCGAAATTAATGGTTTTGTTTATTTTACAGGTACTGGGAAAAGTTTGGTAATTGCACAAATTAGAAAACTGTTAACAGAGAAATATGGAAAGGATTCTTATGTATTAGGTACTCCTACAGGTGTATCTGCATTATTGATTAAAGGGAAAACTGTTCATTCAATCTTTCGAATTCCAAGAGAAAGTAAGAATTTCAAACCATTAGCAGGTGAACAAGCTAGAAAATTGAACAACGAATTTGCAAATGTGAAGTTTTTAATTATTGATGAATATTCTATGATTGGTAGTAGGATGATGGGAATGATAAATAGACGTTGCAAAGAGGCCACTGGTAATTATGCTGAAGATTTTGGTGGTTTGTTTACATATTTCTTTGGTGATATAAAACAGTTACCACCAGTTAAAGATAAACCAATTTATAGTTATAATCAGAATTGTGTTTTATCACAATGTGGTTACAATGCAATGCAGAATATTCAGAAGTGTATTATTTTGAATAAAATACACAGGCAAAATGATAGCCAATTTCTAAATATATTGAATAATATTAGTGAAGGTGTTGTAACTAAGGAAGATTATGAAGTTTTGAGGACTAGAATGAAGGGATCAGTAAGTAATTATAATGAATTTGATGATGCACTGCATTTATTTGCGACTAAAGAAGAAGTGCGTAATTTTAATATATCAAAGTTATCTGAATTGAGAGATAGTAACAATGATTTTGTACCAGTTTTGAAAGTTGAAGCTCGAACAAATTGTGTTAAAGCTAAAAAAGCTTCTACTGATGAGGCCCAAGGATTGGAGCAAAATTTATATCTAGCAAAGGGATGTAACATTATGCTGAGAACGAATCTCTGGTTGGCTAAAGGCCTAGTTAATGGTGCTATGGGTAAAATTGTTGACATTTTATATAATGATAAGACTGAAGTTTCAATTCATCATCCAACAGTTTTATTGTGTGAATTTGAAAATTACACTGGCCCTTCTATAATACCAGGTTCAAATGTAGTACCTGTGCCTACTATGTTGAGCAGTTGGACAAATCGGCATAATGAATCATTATCTCGTATTCAATTTCCAATATCATTGAGCTATGCCTGTTCCATTCATAAATCTCAAGGACTTACTTTGTCAAAGGTATGTATTAATAGTGAGTTATTAACAAGTTGTGGCATGAGTAATTTTTTAATATTATTGTTTATTTGATTTTTGTTTTCAACAGGCTGTTGTTCACATTGGTGAGAAGGAATTTGCACTTGGCCTAACGTATGTTGCCATGTCAAGAGTGAAGTCACTGAATAGCATTATGTTATATCCATTTTCATTTTCACGAATAAGTAAATTGAATTCAGGCAATCTCATATTAAGAAATGATTTTTTGCAATATATTAGTACTAAATGTGTACTTTGAATACTCAATGTGTGATTATCTCGAGGTAATTGATTTGTTGTAGGCTCAAAGAAAATACAGTTTATGGCATCAAAGTATTCATTTTATTTGGTGATTAAATACAAAATTAGATGATTTGTTTGGCATTATGCATTGATTGTTTGCCAATGGTCTTTGAAAAATAATTAATTAAATTATACTGCAGTTCTGTTAACAAATGATGGTCTTTCAAGGTAATTGTGGTTTATCAAAACATACATACATCTTTTGCCAATCGTCAGTCTCAACGTTATGCATTGTCTATGGAAAAAGAAATAATGGTTATAAATGCTGAAATGATTAAGTTTTACTTATTAAATATTGCATTATGTAATACATACCACAAGAGCATCTACTGCTTCTCCAATTGATTGCAGGTTTATAGTGAAGCTTTTGAACTTTTGTGTTTTCCTACATAAATGATGTAAGTTGCAATATTAGTAATTTATAAAAATGGTATTACTTATATAAGAAGGATTGTTTGTGGTAGAAAAATTAGGCAATTGTACTTACTGTTCTACTACTTGATCCAAGTTGAAATGGATCCCATAAGCCATGAAAATCAACTCGACATCATGCTTTTCATAGTCATTTCTGAATGGGGATTAGAAATTTACTTATGTGTGTATTACATGTGGCATAATGAACTTTTGCAGGTAGTATAAAAGTTACTTACGGTAAATTAGTGACATAGATTGAATTTGTTGGTGGTCTATTGTGGGTTCTGTCATATCTTTTATGCAGTCCTGTGTTACTCATTTTTTTGTAGGTGGATCCAATTCCCTTTTTTTTGTCTGAGTAAGTGACAATTACTGTTTTGAATTTTGACTTTTGAACTGTCAAGGGTTTTCCTTGCAAAGGAATGTTATTTAGATTCTTAATAGCTGGAAATTTTTAATAAAAT
>NW_026267546.1:163180-169001 GCF_000697945.3 Frankliniella occidentalis | reverse complement strand
CTGTGGGGTAGTCAAGACCACCCACACCCTTATATTGTCCTTAGACACATTGAGAATGACCTTTTAAATTTAAGAGAGAAGAAAGTTGAGATACAACTACCTAACAGTGAGAAAAAAGTGGTAAAAGTGTGTTGCTTGTGTGGTACCTGTGACAGTCCAGCCACATCAGCATTCATGAATTTAAAAGGCCATGCTGGCTATTATTCTTGTCCAGTCTGTTTCACTCAAGGTAAAAATTCAGCGGCAACTGGTGGGGTTACAGTTTTTCCCTATGAAGAGGAAGTTGAATTCAGGTCCATACATGAAGGTTACTCTCTACAAGTAGAGAATTCTCTCAAAGTCTTTAAATCACAGAAGCACAAAGATGAGGTATGCAGAGGGGTTCAAGGACCCACCTTGCTGTCCTTAATGTTTTCAGTGTGTATGTTTAAATGTATGGCAGTAGATTCCATGCATTGCATTTATGGCCTTGTTAAACAACTCTTACATTTGTATTTTGACAGTAAATATAGTAAGGAAGATTTTTCCCTCCATGAAAAGCTTGCAGAAGTCAATGCACTTCTGTCAAATATTCAACTTCCCCAGTTTGTTCAGAGGTTACCTCTTGGAGTTGATAAACTTTCATTTTGGAAAGCTTCTCTGTGCTTTAATATCTTTTTCCATTTGATGTAACGTGTCCTGAAAAGTGTGATGAGCCAGAATTACTTTGATCACTTACTATTATTTGTAGATTCTATAGCCTTGTTAAATTCATCTAGTGTCTCTCCAGCTGATATCCAAAAAGCTGATTTGATGTTCTGTGAGTTTGTTAAAGATTTTTCAAAACTGTATAAAGTTAGGCATATGTCTCTCAATTTGCATTTGACTCGCCATCTGGCAACTACTGTTAAAAATTTAGGACCCTTATGGGCTTTGAGCTGTTTCCCTTTTGAAGATTTCAATGGCAAAATAATTAATCTGGCTCACGGTACAACTGATTCTCTCATCCAAATCAGTCGGAGATTTCCCATTCTGACTGGTTTATCAAGAGAAATAGCAAAAATGTCTGCAGGTCCTGCCAAAGAGTTTTGTGAGCGATCAGTTCAGAAATGGAAAAGGCTCCACATAAAGGAAAGCATATCAGATCAGTCTTTGGTTGTTGGATATTTTGACCGTACTGTTGTTTATCAATTAGAACTCTCTAGGATATTGTCAGAACTATTTCAATTTTTGCTTAAGTTTCATACGTTTCCTAAAGTATATCACAAGAAACAGCTTTTTGTTGCGTCCTCATACAAACGGAGTGGAAGGAAATCTTGTGCAGTGAAATATATTACTAGTGAAGGTGTGAAATATGGTGAGATTCTGACATTTGTGAAAGTCGAAAATAGCAATTATTATGCTTACATACAAAGTTTTAACGTGGTACCATTTGTTCAAACTTCTCCAGAGCATGTCTCTTATTTGAATACAGTAGGAGGTGTTACTGGTTGTTAAGAATTTGGAGGAAGTGAGCTTTTATATAACCATTGAAGGACATTAGTACTGTTCTTAACAGATTTGAAAGATTTTAGTGGTGATTAAGATTTAGGATTAAAATAACAATTGATCTCAGATCGTGGTTTTATTTCTTTCCGTTTTGCTCATCCCCTTGCTTCCCTGAAAGCACTAGTTGAGGGAAGACCGCGGACCGCCGGTGGCGCGGTGGCGCGGGGAGGGGGGGAGTACTAACTGTACTTGAAATTGGTATGAAAAATACAGCACTCACAGCAGCGGGGCCCATCCGGCGTCCCCAGGTGGTCACACTTTGGTTACGAGGTAGGGACGACGATGCGCTCCGGCGAGTTTGCTCGTGAAGCCCGGGGTGGAGCGCTGCGCGGTCACGATCTCGTCCTCCTCTGGTGACGAGAAGGGCACGGTTCGGCGCCCCGGGGAATTCCCTGGTGGAGCGCGGGCGGCGGAGTTCTTGGACGAGAGTGTGACCTAAGGGGTGACGGCAGTGGGCTCAAGGCGCGACCTTTCGGCTAACGGAGGAGTGACGAGAGGTGCGACGAGGTGGCGACCACTTAGCGATTCGGTCGTGGTCGCTTTATCGTCACCTCTCCGTCACGAGGTGGCCGCTCACTGGCCGCTAGACGGCCACTATGTGGTGGTAAAGCGCTCAATCGGAGGCGACGGAGGAGTGACAGTCCCGCAATACGCAGTTCCACTCGGGTACCTTTTGACTCAGTTACACCCAGAGAACCATTTAGTTGATACAACTAAATCAGGGTTGTAAGGAACAAAATTTAGTTCCTTAAACTGACTAAAATTTAGTAACCCCATTTTTAACTAGATATGGTCGCACCAACAAAATTAAGTCAGCTAGACTAAATTATTTCATCGCCACGGATAAATTTTGATCTCCAGAGCTAAAATTTCGTCGGTTTTGAATTTGGTTCCCTGGACTTAACGGTCCTCTGGGTGTAGGTCTGGTAAGTTAAGTAGTGAGATCTTGTTATTTGATAGATTATTAATTGTATTTTAAATATCAACAACATCTTTAATTCATATTTTTTTACAGTTAACATTCAATTAGCATCAGTAGATATCAGCACAGAGCATAATGAAGAAAATATTGCTATTTTAGATGTGGCAACAGACAAAGCCGAGGTTTCTCAAGAGGACAGAGAGGGCGCTCTTCCTGCTCGTGCAACCAGACCTGACAACTGGAAAAAAACATAGCAAGATAATTAAAAAGTTCAGGCGAGGAACATACAAGTTTGAAGGGTAAGGAGGTCCAGAAAGTTGTTATGGGCCCACGATGTGACAGAACGTGCAAAAGAGATTGCAAAAAAAATTACAGATGTTGAGCGTGAAAAAATATTTGACAGTTACTATAAACTAGCTGACAGAACTGCGAAGTGGCATTATATTGGTACTTTAGTTAGGTCGAATCAAATTAAGAGAAGAACTGTAGTTGTTCACGACAAGCAAGAAACAAAAAAAAAGTGCATCAAAGGAATACTACTTTCTACATGGATGACAAGAGAATTTAGAAGTGCAGGTATACCGAACAATGTTTCTGAACACACTTGGTATATCTGCTCAGACTTCTAAAACTGCCCTAGCTAAGAAGAAAAATAAGTTTGGCATCATTTCACCAAATAAGATGGGCAAAGCAGAAAAGAAAACACCACAAAGCAAGAAGATTGACCAGAGCGTCAGGAGACACCTTGGGCGTTTCCTACCGTGGGAAGTTAGTACTGCAGGAAGATCACATCAATAAGGTACATTGATGAGCATTTAAACAGGAGGAAAATGTATACAATGTATGTCATAGAATGTCAAGCAGCAAATATGAACAAAAAGGACATTGCTTCTTTGAGAAAGTATCGAGACATATTTAAAACATACAAGCTTAGTTATGTAAACTAAAAAAAGACCAGTGCTCCAAATGTTTGGCATGGAAACAAAAGAGCCCACAGAGCAGAAAACAGACGGATCAAATTAAAATGGATGAACATTTGGGCCAAAGAAATCTTGGCAGAAATCTGAAGGACACTGTTGCAAAGTTTGTTGTTGATCCTAATAACAGGAAAGAACTGTGGTCCTGACCTGTGATTTACAGAAAATTATGAGTTCTCCCAAAGGTGGGAATGGGGCATTTTTTTTACTGAAGCAAATTCTCAACATATAATTTTACGATCTTTGTAAGTGGTGAACAACAAGGGTATTGCCATACATGGCAGCCGACTGTTGGGAAGAAGGGGTGCACAGAAGTGACTAGTTGTCACTGGAGTTTCATCCAACTTCAAGTTGAAAAAAGCATCAAAGAGATACAGATTTACAGTGATGACTGTGCAGCCCAAAACAAGAACCAATATCTTTTCTTAATGTATTAAATGGCATCCAGCAGATATGGTTTAAAGATAACGCACAGATATCTTGAGCCTAGCCACACTCATGCAGTGCGATGCAATGCATGCCAGGATTGAAACACACACGAAGAATACTGATGTCTTCTCTCCATCTCAGTGGATAACAGCCATGAAAACAGCAAAAGTCAATAAGCCAACGTACATTGTTATAGAAATGTCTCAAGAAGAACTATTTGACTTCACTGATTTTGCCTCTTACCAGGAATGGTACATCCCGGGTCAAAATCTCCGACGACTTTTCGCGTTGATTTCGTGTCCAGGTGAGGTCAAATAATGCATTTAAACGCGTGTAGTAGACTAGATAGAGTCTGCTCAATTCAGTTCAAGAACGCAGTTAGAACACCAAGAAAATGCAAAAGGAGGCTAAGTGCTCAGTCGCTTTTTAATGTTCTGTTGACCCTCCAGCTCGGCCTTCTTTGGTGCAAGAGTATGCAACTACTTGACTACGTGCGTGTTTTATTTGTCTCTTTATCGTGTCGGCGACACGAATAGAAGGCGAAATGAAGCCCATAGAAACGCGAGCAGGACGCGAAATAATGGGGGGGCAGCGAACAAATGAAAACGTGAAATCAAGCCGATATTTGAACTCATAGCCTGGCCCGCTCGATAGACGAACACCAGACTTGCCGCTCACTGAGCGGCGACGGTTACCACTGAGCCAGATTGGATGCCTGAGCTGTGATGTAGTCGGCGCGAATGTCATGCGTCCACGACTGGACGGCGTTCGCACAGACTTGGCTCAAAACTAGCGCCGGCCACACCTCTGGCAGGCATCCACTCTGGCTCAGTGGATACCGTCGCCGCTCAGTGAGCGGCAAGTCCGGTGTTTGACTACCGGGCGGGCACGACTGTGCATTCAGAGATCGGCTTGATTTCACGTTTTCATTTGTTCGCCGCCCCCACATTATTTCGCGTCCGATATTAAAAAACAGTGTCAGGCTTAAGTAAACCCCTCGTAAATGTTAAGTTTGGAAACAATATCGAGTGCCATCCGACTTCTATTAAAATAACATTTAAATTTTCCGAGTTCCAACGAAATCGGAGATTTACACCTGAAAAGGTTCCCTTGTGAGCGGCCGGGTCCGGGCGGGGGCGGATAGCGGAGTGCTGCAGTGCGGACGCCGACAGGCCCGCCTGCTCCTCCGTGCTGGTCGAAAAGGAGGCCTCGATTCGGCCGCACAGGGCCCTCAGCCGGCGCTGCATCGGCGTGCCCGTCGACACTTTGGCGTGGGAGCTGAGGTGGGCGGCGGCCGACAGGGTGAACCGGGTGAACAAGTAGTGCAGCCGCCGCCGCTCGTCAAGCGTCAGCCGCAAGATGTGCCTTGACAGCAGGAGGGCCAGGTCGCACAGCAGGGTGGTGTCCAGGATCCGGTGGAGGACGGCGCACACACAGGGGTATTAGGGCGCTGAAGGCGCTAGAGACGAAGAACAGGTCCTCCGCGACGTGCACCTCCAGCCCACACTGCGCGAGCTCTTCCAGGCTGTTGATTTCCTCCGGCGGGGTGGTAAGCTCTCTGAGAGCAGCCCTGGTAGGCGACCGCGAGCACGACGCTCATGAGCAGCCAGACGGCGGACAGCGGCCGGTGCGCCGTCCTGCCAGGGGGAGCCTGCGCCAGGAGCGGCGCCAGGGCCTGCAGCAGAGCGACGGCCACGGCGACCAGCCGCGGCCGCCCGAGGCACGCCGACGGGCAAGGTCACGGCTAACGCGATCCACAGCTCCGCGGAGAACTCGTCCGTCTATGAACAATAAAAATGTTCACAATATCTTAGTGTGCGTGCTGACAAGGGAACCACGCCAAGTGTAAATTCCCGATTTTCATTCTACTTTTGGAAATTGTTGAATGTGTCATCGAAGGACACATCAAAAATTTTTGATCCAATTCATATTTAGGGGTTATTTTGGGCATTGGTTCCGAGAGCTG
>NW_026267546.1:161938-163130 GCF_000697945.3 Frankliniella occidentalis | reverse complement strand
ACGAGTTCAGGAGAGGGTTTAGGGGAACAGGGTCTTCCCTCGCGTAACAGGCTTCGCGATATCTCACGAAACACTGTTACGCTGCGACGCGCCTGGCGCACATATGGGTAGCTAGGCCTGCGGCGCTGACACCCAAGACGATAATTTTGGCTGGCCTTTTGCAACTATTTTTGGACGTAGGGACAAGGCTGGCCTTTCTACAATATTCACCCCAATTTTATGAACTGTGAACCCTTTAATTACGGAAAAAAGGGCGACATAGGAAGCCATGTTTTAATAGCACCAAATGGAAATGTAAGTTTGTAGGTGGCTAAAGAACCTTTTCTTTGTTCAGAACTCCATTTACAATCTTGATCTCCATTGAGTTTAGAACAACTTTGAACAAGCACGGTACTTGAGGAAGTGTCTTCGGACACCTAAAACAAACTCGAACTGTGTTAACTCCATATTTTGCAGTGTATCTGAAAATGAAGTCATAAATTATTACAAAAGATCTCGAAATTCATCAACGCAATTTATGTATTACTCCGTGAAACAAATTTTAAAATTAAACAATGCAACAGAGGAAAACAGAGAGGTGGATAAACTCACTGTAATGCTATTAAGCCACATCTACATTTACGGACTGTTTCTCACTTGGCTGGTTATCAGTGCTGGTAGCTGGTAGACACTAAAAAAAAGATTGAAAAAATGTTTACTTTATAATGCCTTTGTAATAAATTAATTGTGAGACAAAATAATTTAGTACCTGGGGAAGTAACAATCACTTGCTCGAGTAACTTGCTGGTCAGCATGGTCATGGTCAGCAAACGTTCCATCAATGTCCTCTTCGTTATCTTCAATGTGAGGCTGCCCAACGGAACTTCTGTGCTGAACAGAAGTTCCTGCTCTTGCTAGTGGCATAACAGTTACTTCTTGATTGTTCTTCCACAAATTTATGACATCAAGAAGAACTTGGCGTCTATCAAAAAATTGTTGTCCTCCAGCCCTTTCACAAGTTTTCTTAAAGTCCGAGTACCTCTCACGGTTGTTCAACTTTCGACCATCCACTTTGAGGGGATTCGGTTGAAAGATTGTAGGTCGGGGACGTGGGATGTTGTGAGAATCAAGCTTTTCCCCTTCAATTGTATTGTGATCATTGTCACCAGTCACCCGCCACTTAGGGTCTATATCCTCAATGGAAAATAAAGGC
>NW_026267546.1:151836-160943 GCF_000697945.3 Frankliniella occidentalis | reverse complement strand
GTGTCTGCGGCCAACTGCACGGCATTTATACGCAGTCAAAACTGTTCTAGTTGGCAAGGCGCTGCCTGCCACCTGCAAATACAGCACAGCCTATTGGCAGTGCTAGCCCCCACCACTCGACATTTTCTGCTATAAATATACCCTGAAATCAATAAAGCTCTCTCACTACACTTCACCAACCGGTGTACATCATTTCACCCTATCCTCCGAATAGGACATGGCGCAGCCCGTAGGAAGTCAGTGAAGTGTCGTGACTGTGTTCAGTGGCTCTAACTTACTTGTATTTGTCAAGTGACAGTCAGTTGATTATTTAATATCTGAAGATTTGTGGTGACTGGGTACCATGTCGGACGAATCAAAGCCTGGACCTGTGAAGCTCCGGGAAGGAAATATCATTGCAAACTGGGAAGCTTTTGAAAAAAAAAAATGACATTTATTGTTAAAGCAGATCCCAAGCGTGTGGCAGAGCCAGCTAATAAGTGGGCTGTCCTAATGAAAGAGGCAGGGCGAGAAGCTCTTGAAGTATATAATGGGTTCAAAGACTCCTTGGTGACTCGTGTTTTTGATGCTCAAGGCAACATCACTAAGACAGACCTCAGCGGGAATTTTGAGGCTGTTCTGCAAGCTTTCAGGACATATGTCAAAGAAAACAAGGCTGTCTATCGTATCCGAGAAGCTTTTAATACTAGCTATATGTACGCCAGACCACGTCTCGCGTAGCAGGCTTCGCGATATCTCACGAAACACTGTTACGCTGCGACGCGCCTGGCGCACATATGGGTAGCTAGGCCTGCGGCGCTGACACCCAAGACGAGTTCAGGAGAGGGTTTAGGGGAACAGGGTCTTCCGGGCCCAAAATTTGACATACTCGAACCATTTGTTGGGGTCTTCTTACTCTAAAATTAGGGACATGGAACTTCTGCTGTTTGGTAACGGTTTTCATTAAAAATCGAATTTTGTCAGATTGTTATGTAAAAATCAAAGTTTTAGTGGTAGTAGATAATCTAGGGACCCTTAAGCCCAAAAGAGGGTGTGGTTCGACCCGTAACGTGCGGTCTAAGTATTACTCCCCTTACAATTCTGTGACGTGAAGCTTTTTTTTACGATTTCACAGACCACTTTGTCTTTTTCACGTTGTTTTCGCCAAGAAATGCGCTAGGGCGTCAAAACGGTACAAGATAGAGCAAAACGGACGAAATTTTCGTCCGAAGGATTCTACTTTCACGAGTTACCTCTTAGGAGCGCATAAGAAAATATTTGAAAAAATAAATATTTTGCAACCTTTTGTTTTTGATTTTTAAAAAAGCCAATTTTTGAGCTAGAATGCTCATCTTCGAACTCGATCTGTCTTTTTATGATACAAAACGACCCTGAAAATCCCAGGTCGCTATCTCAATTCTCTTTCGAGTTATCGTGCGGACAGACAGACAGACAAACAAACAGACAGACAAACAGACAAACAGAATGAAACTTTTCCGGTCAGTGGAGTTATGGGCTTCGCTAATCGCTCAGCCAAACAGGGGGGAAAAGGCCTGGAGAGTAATTCTGCAATTGGTACACTGAACTCAAACTCTTTATAAAAGATTGTGACTACAAAGATGTAGCCGACTCGATGATGAGGTGCCATCTCATTGGGAAGACAACCGATCCTGAGTTGAAGAAGACTCTGTTGACCAATCTTGGCTTCACTATGGTGCAGATTGAAGCTGCAGCCAAAGAGAGTGATACCCTCCTCCGCTCGTCGGCTGATGCAGGCGCAGCAACAGTTGATTCTGTAAATGAGAGGAAGGACTTCGTGACAGGGTAAGTAAGGGGTCGGTCAAATTGGGATCCTACATGAACCAAATTTTGTGTCCTATTGTTCCATATTTCAACTTGTAAAGCCCTGGGGAAAATGTTCCATGCGTCTCCAATTGCGACATAAACATTTTGGTCAAAGTCTTTTTTATGAGCTGAAGGTCACATTCTACTTGACAACTTCAAGATGTCATATTGTGTCTCTACCCCTCCAGTCATAATACTGCAAATTTTACTTTACTATTTATTTTACAAAGCTAAAATTACTACCAGATCTACTCAAATGCCTTAGTAAAAAGACTCATTAAACTTCACTTAAAAATAAAACGAGACCTTGGAAGTGTAGACTTACATAAAAGACGTAACACCTCTGCGGGGCATCACTGTAGCTACAAAACTGTGACGCATGGAACATTTCAGAGTTGTTCCAAATCGAGATAAACTAACTGGTTATCAGCTTTTGATTCTTTTATTTCACAAAAATATTCGGGGAGTGGCACGGTTTTCTCCCAATTTCCTTAACTCTGAAAATATTTAATACAGCCATGAGCAAAAATTCTCCTAAGAGAGAAAGAATTGGAGTGCACTTTTGGCACAAAAAATAAGAATACATTTTCCCCACTTTTTGCACTTTTTGGGGGTCCTACCTCACCTAAAGGATCTTTGCCCAGGAAACAATCTCTGTGACAGTTTTTCCTCTAATTTTCCAGAATTGAAAACAGAATGGTTGCTGGGATGTTCTCTACTAAGAGCATCTTCGCAGCTGTTGCTTACCAGCGTTCTAAAAACAGGCCCAAGATGCCCCAAAAGTTTGAAGCTGTGGATGATTGTCTCTAACATCCAGACTTTTCGTACCTTGATAGGTTCCAGTCAAAGGGGGGCTACATCCAGGGCTCTGTAACTTATTACTTAAGTGCCTTTAACGTCATTTTAAGAGTCAATGTTATAACTTCTAACTTTTTCTATAGTCCTTTAGAAGTAAGTTAGTTATTTGACTTATCCAACTTTTTTCTACAGTATGTACGATTAATATCGCACATATTTCAAAATTGATAACTTTAACTTTCAATTTGGTTTGTGTTTTGTCACATTGAGTTACTAACATTTAAGTTACAAATGAGTGGTACTTTAAGCCCTGTCACTCAAACAGTTTAGGAGGTTTAATTTTAATGTGGAGTTCAGATTTGAAAATAGAATTTTCCTTTTATATAAGCTTTTATAGAAGCAAATGTTTCAACTACATACCTTTTGAAAAATGTCACGGCAGGCCCATAATATCTGTTCATGAATCTTGCAGGGCGTACAAAGGACGACAAAGATCAGTTTTACCAGGGGATGGTAGGGAGAAAGGGGGGGGGGGAGTCTCTCATCTTCGCCTCCCCTAGGGCTCTCAAAATGGTCCACAAGTCTGATACTGTGGCATCTGATCAAACCTACAAGGTCACACCCAAGTTGCTGGGGGCGTACCAGGTTATGATATTTGCCCTCCTTGCTTTTGGACATGTAAGTAAAATGAGTTATTAAAGCCATTTTAGATAAAGAAACTAACACTGGTAAAAGAAGTGTTTAATTTTGCTCGTCAATTAATGTTTAAGTTCAAGTGTGCAAGGTTTAGACACACTGTGGTGTCTAACTAAAATATGTCAATGGGTGCGTGCAAACTTTCAAAATTTCCAAAACACATAGCAGCTGCAGACCATCTGGTTTCCACCGATAGCAGGGAACTGTGTGTACAGTCAACACCTTGTGTTGTGTAAAATCATGATCTGCACACGTTGGTGTGCAAATTTTGCACACTTGTTTTACCAGTGAAGATACTGTTGTTTAAGAACCAAAACTGAAATGCTTACCTTTACAGGCTTTTCAAATTGCCACAGTAGTCATGAAGTCGAAGAAGGAAAGGGCAGACACAGAACGACACGTCCGGCGAACAAAGGCGAATCTGCGGAGCGCCCGGTAACAAAGGCGAATCTGCGGAGCGCCCGGTAACAAAGGCGAATCTGCGGAGCGCCCGGTAACAAAGGCGAATCTGCAGAGCGCCCGGTAACAAAGGCGAATCTGTGTAGGATTTCTTATGGGGATACGCCTTTGTTACCGGGCGCTCTGCAGATTCGCCTTTGTTACCAGGCGCTCCGCAGATTCGCCTTTGTTCGCCGGACGCGTCGAGAAGTCCTCAAAAAAGTTGAAGTCACTTGGGCTTCAGCCCAAGCAGGCCATCACCGACTGGGAGGTCGGGGAGCGGAATGCCTGGCGCAAAACTTATCGAGGAATCAAGGTGCTTGGCTGTGTCTGGCACTTCATCAGAGTGAGTATCTTTGTCCGACCAGGTCTGCGAAGGGGTGTACATTCTAAGTCCCTTACAAAAAGCAGTGTTCGTATTGCCTGGTAGAGGGCATTGCCTGCCCCGTTCACCCTTACGGATGTGTTCGATGGTCTTAAGCGAGGGGACAGCGGCTCAGAACCCATCCATGCTGTAGCCACCCCTTGGGTGTAGACGACGTCTTTTTTCGGGGCGAATGTCGAACAGTTTCATTACTGGTAGGATCATGGTCGATCCCAAGGGGTCAAAACTAAACTCCAAAGTTTGCCGCGCTCCCCCATCGGTTTAAAAAGCCGTCTATTCGACGCTTCCGTGCAACACTGGCGAATCTATAAAGGACGGACGAACAAGGGCGAATCTGTTTAGGACGGACGAAAAAAGGCAAGTATGCTTTTTCAGAATTTCTGCAGACCTATCTTTAGACGTCTCTCACTCTTCGGTTTGACGTCAGATCACTTAGAACGAAGCATCATTGCACCCATCATTGAGCCTTCAATAGAATAGGACCTCAACTAAAGCGATCCGACGTCACATCGCAGAGTATGGAACGTTCAAAGATAGGTCTGCAGGAATTCTGAAAAAGCACATTCGCCTTTGTTCGTCCGTCCTAAACAGATTCGCCCTTGTTCGTCCGTCCTTCTCAGATTCACCCTTGTTCGTCCGTCCTAAACAGATTTGCCAGTGTTGCACGGATGCGTCGTATTTTGGGAATATGGCAAAACTGCAGACTCAAATGTCCTGCCCAGTTCTAACGTCCACATTCAAAGGTACTTTCATTCTGAGAGTTGTTCTGTTAGCTGGTAAGCACGCAGAGCAACAGGGGCTCAAAGTCGTTCCACAGGTTTGAAGGCTCTGGCTTCGGAGTTTATCAGCCACCACTCCACAGCCAAGACGGGTTCAGCAGAAGGGTTGGTAGCACTACATCACGAAAGTATGACAAGAACCCAACTTTTTCCGACCGAGAAGTTGGCGCGAAACGTGATCTGCTGGTGGTGGGACAGAGGAACTTCTAGTATTGGTCCGAACACTTTTGCGAATAAACTCCGTTTCTGCTCTAGTTTTCATTCCGTAATACAGAATCGAAAACTCTCTTAAACACCTTTTGATAAAAGGCTTACAGCTGGTGTCTACACAACACTTTCAAAGGAGGCAGGTGACAGGATTAGTAGTACAGTATAACTACTGGCACACTACACACTACAAATCAGTACGGATGATGTAACTGACAATAGCAAAAATACCTATACAATACACTGTTATTCAAGGAATGTGACGTCACATTCGTCTTGATGTGAAACGTGTCACATTCGTTTGAATATTGTGTCACATTCATTTGGACGTGACTGCACGTGACTTTGTGCTCAAATAGCACCAGGCATTGGGCGATTCACGTTTAAACGAATGTGACACAACATTTAAACGAACGTGACACGATTCACAATAAAACGAATGTGACGTCACATTCGTTGAATAACAGTGTAAGGTCTCACACCAATCGAAACAGTATGTACACTGTCACAGAAGATAGTTGTGATTGCCTTGACTCTGCTCAATTGTGCAAACACATTTATAAAGTCGGGCAACTGCTAAGAGGCAAGAGGTAACTGGTTCTTGATAATGTGGTTCTTATTCAATTTGTATGGTTTAATTGTACCTTTCCGTAACATTTAAGTGTTCTGTGCAAAGAAGCGGAGCTGACCAGAATCAGTAGGGTGACTCTGATAGTGGCATGCTGTAGGGCTTTTTATTTTATTTTTATATTTTTGCTGACAACTGAAGTTGGGAGCTTCTGCATTTCTTTTTATTTTCTTGCATGAGGGAGTTGGCACATGAACTCTACATGAGATGGCCTTAATTTGTTCCAGATCTTATCACGCATTCTGATGGGTCACATAATCACACATCATCCTTATTGGCTGAGCGATTAGCGAAGCCCATTACTCCACTGACCGGAAAAGTTTCATTCTGTTTGTTTGTTTGTATGTTTGTTTGTATGTTTGTTTGTCTGTCTGTCCGCACGATAACTCGAGCAAGAATTGAGAGAGCGATCTGGGAATTTCAGGGTCGTTTTGTATCATAAAAAGACAGATCGAGTTCGAAGATGAGCATTCTAGCTCAAAAATTGGCTTTGTAAAAAAATCAAAAACTACACGTCGCAAAATGTATTTTTATCAAATATTTTTTTAGGGTTCCTAGGAGGTAACTCGTCAAAGTAGAGGCCAACCGGCAAAAATTTCGTCCGTTTGGCTCTATCTTGTACCGTTTAGGTGCTAGGGGGCATAAGCCGAAAATGATCAAATGGTCGATTAAATCATCGAAAAGACTTCATTTCGAAAAATTGTATATTCACCCCTACAGACCACGTCTCGCGTAACAGGCTTCGCGATGTCTCACGAAACACTGTTACGCTGCGACGCGCCTGGCATACATCTACCTAGGCCTGCGGCGCTGAAACCCGAGTCGGGCTAAATGCAGAGTCGTAGATAGGCCTTCGGCTCCAAAGAACACAAATTTTACCCCTAGGATTTTATTTTGACGAGTTGCCCCACCAGAGACCATTAAATATCTGAGAAAAAACATTAAGATGATATGGGGCGATTTAGGGTCATTTTCATGTGGAAATCGCCCTCTTCCGACTAAACGGTTAGAGATAGAGCCAAACGGACAAAACTTTAGCCCAGAGGGTTCTACTTTGACGAGTTACGTGTTAAAAAGATGTAAAAAAAATAGTTTTAAAAAGCAGTATATAGGGGTTTTCGTTTTTGATTTTATTGACAGGTCAATTTTTAAGCTAGATGGCTCAAAATCAATACAGTTCTTGCTTTTTATGATACAAAGTTACAATAAAAATTTGAGCCTTCTAGCTCAAACCGTTCTCGAGTTATCGTGCTTACAGACAGACAGACAAACAAACAAACAAACAGACAGACGCGAAACTTTTTGATCATCACTGGAGTAATAGGCTTCGCTATCGCTCAGCCAATTACCCCGTCTCGGGTGTCAGCGCCGCAGGCCTAGCTATATGTGCGCCAGGCGCGTCGCAGCGTAACAGTGTTTCGTGATATCGCGAAGCCTGTTACACGGGACGTGGTCTGGCGTACATATAGCTAGTGTACTTCTAGCTTTTCCATGAAAGTAATGCGTGACTTTCCTTTTGGGATATAAGAGCAGACCAAGTCTGCATTAATTTGGTGTTTTATGTTAATTGTGTTTCCACTCAGAAGGCTTGGTGCTCTCTCATCGCTGAGCGAAGCTCAGTCCAAGTCGCTGAGGGGTCAGGCGTTGTCTCCGTCGTGAGTCTGTCTGTCCGTGTCTCACTCACTCAATGAACTACGAAACGGCTGCACCAATGACAAATTGCGAGTTTGTCCAATCATTGACATTTCTTGGGGCAGTTTCAAATGCATTTACTTTCGGGATTTGTTTAGTTTGAAATATCCAACAGTTTCATTTGAACTCGCGCGTAGTTTGTTGGTGTGTTGGCAGCACTGCACTCGAGTGGGCAAAGAGCGCAAACGGCACCTGCACCACTTCAAGACTTTCTTACTCTCTCACAAGTGATCAAATTGTCGGATAGTCAAACCGAGTATTTTAGTTTTAGAGTTGCGGAACTCAGCCTGCGAAGTTTCGCGAGTGTCCACTGAATAGAAACGACAGTGGTATTTCGAATGGTTTACGTGTTTACTTACGTAAGCTGGATGGGGGAAGGGGGTACGGGTTCGGGAGAAATGTGCAAAGGTATCTATTGTTTCTGGGTCTTCTTGACAAAGGAAAACGAAAATGTTTTTTGCTCCAAGACGATCGGAATCGAAATGGCAGAGATATTCCCCACCAAATTGACAATTTGGTCGTTTTTTGGCACTTTTGTCAGTTTGGGGACCAATAACTCTATTTCAACTCTGATCGGCTGTGAGCATAGGACATTTCCTTTTTCATTTTGAAACAAGAATCCAAATCTTGCATTACACTTTTAATTTTTTAACCTCTAAAAAAAACCAAATTTTCTACTTTTGTATTTTAACAAAATGTTATGTGTACCTGTAGAATGATTGGAAGTCACCCAATCTTTCATTAGGACATGTCAAAACGACTATTCAACCCACAACTTTTTCTCACAATAGCCATGGACTTGCAAGTGACCGAACAATATTTTAGCGAATATCGCAAACTCAGGTAGGATAGGCCCATTGAAATCAGAACAAGGTATATTCTTTTCTTAAATGGACTAGCTTTATCTGGAGTCACATTACGTTTAATGATATCCAATAAAATGGTGAGAGCCTTGAAATTAAACTGTATGATACGATACATTATAAAACTTTCAATTTAATATACTTCAGTGACTCGTGATTCTTCAAATGTCTCGGAGAAAGCTGATAAAAAAGAATGAAAGGGTGACAAGTTATACTTGTCGTAGGAGAGAAGGTTAAATGTATTCTGAAATTGAATTAAATATTGGGGTATTTAATTTCACTTCAACCAGAGGCAATCTAACATAATTTCACGTTTCTCGAATAAAGGGAATTGAATGAAATGTGAGCTTCACATGGCATTACAGAAAAGGGTAAATTAAATAGGGGGAGGGCAGTGGGGATAGGAAGGGACAGTAGCAGACATGTTCTGTGAGTGAACTGAAGTAAGGCATACATTTAAGCCCCACCCCCCTCTCCAGCCACTTTTACAGTGATGTGTTTACCAAAACAAATCAACCATGTATTTTAATTAATAGAAACCAGACTTTCCAGTTTCAAGCCTTTCTAGTGGACTTCCAAATCTATTGTATTGTAAAGTAATTACTCAAGTTCACTGCTTACTAAAAGTACCTATTGTAGAGGGGGGGGGCCCTGAAATTTGCAGACCTCTAGCTCATCTCCTTCCTCTTACACGGACGACGGACAGACAGACAGACAAACAAACAAACAAACAGACAGACGCGAAACTTTTTGATCATCACTGGAGTAATAGGCTTCGCTATCGCTCAGCCAATTAC
>NW_026267546.1:144358-147046 GCF_000697945.3 Frankliniella occidentalis | reverse complement strand
CCCCCCTCCAAATCTCTTTCGTTCTAGGAGCAGAGAACGGTTGACTACCTACTAGGCGGACCCTCAATCGGTAGAGTTTTGTTCTGTTTTTCATGCCTTCTGTAAATTTAATGCACTTTGCTCAGCTACCCCGTGCATAATGTTAACGCACGGGGCCCTACGTTCATCAGATTGAGTGGTGAGTCGTTCCTAATATGTGCTGCAACATGATCACCCTACTCATTGATAGGGCCATTAAGTGATACTCAAAATTTGCGTCTGGCCACGGCCGACTGGTGGCGCGGTGACAGACAGTGGTACTGCGTCGGGACCAGGTCGGGACGGTGGTCACTATGATGGGTTTACGACAGCTGACGGCAAACAATAATAGCCATGTCGCTGCAGCCGTGCAGCACATTCGGGGCGGCTGTGACAGAGAGATTGGATTATTCAAATTGTCTCCTTCGTGTATTGTAATTCTCGCTCCGAAGGCATTTATCGCAGAGCGAAAATAAAAACACCTCTGAGTAGAGGAAAGATGCACGCAGGGTTCATGATTATGATTAGTCCAAAAGCAGTAAGGTCTCATCCACTCCCTGTTTTTGTCAACTTAAAATTGGGCCTTTTTTGAACACCTTTTTGGACAACTTCTTATGTCAAGACATACATTTCATGGACCATATACCCTTCGGACATCATTTCCCTCTAGGGTTCTGGTCGTAAATGACCGATATGACTTTTGTGAGTCCAATGACATTTATAATTCGTGTTAAAATAGCAGACGACGTTTCGACTTTAAAAGATACTGGTGTAAACCCCTATATTACTGGAAGCGGTTCAACCTCCTCAACATGATTCCATTCCCCCGAAAAATTCTTAATTTAATATTTGAACAAGGTGTTCGGCCCGTGCGATGGGTAAACTTGTAGACAATTTTGCTCCCGGTGATCGTCCCATTGTAAGATTAACACACTGTTTGAAAAAAGCACAGAAGTTGAACAGTACTTTATTGGTCAACTTGTTTCACGGTCTTCCTGTACTTGCTAAGTACGGTGTTTTGAGTACAGAGTACAGGAATTTTTAACATGGAGCCTTATGGGCACTACAGTAATAAAGTACGGGTGTCCTAAACCTTATCCTGTACGGAATCCTGTACTTTTTCTGTACTTTGGTACAGGATTTTTAACAGTGCAGGTTGACGCGCGCCGCCGGTCCACCCCCGTCCCTCCTCCACCCCACCCGCCGGTTAGCCCCTGGCCGGCAGTCCTCGGTAACATTACCCTGCCCGGAACAATATGGCACCACAAAAGTCGATGAAGTGCACCCAAAGCCTATCTTTGCAAATGCATTCGGAAATTAGAGTCAAGAGCCCGTAAATTAGAGTCTTGGGTTTGGATGGTTTTCTAGCCTTCTAGTCAAATACCAATGGAAGAGAGGCATTCGCGACAGAACAGTACAGGAAAGGCTTTACGCTGATGCTAACATTTCCCTTGCGGTTGCCTTGATATTGGTCAATGAAGCCGAATCCAGTAAAGCTTGCATTGATAGCTTGCAACCACCTGTGGACGTTCATGCAATGCACACGCGCCGCAAAACTGTCCCACCACAGCAAGTGTTAGTACAGGAACCTGCTCCGCCGAAGCCAACTCCAACAGCTCCCTCCAATCCTATTCAAGTCTTTTGTTTCCGCTGTTTCAAACCGGGCCATACCACCAAGCAGTGTCCCCGCAAATATATGGATTGCGTCTACTCCTTCTGCTCTAAGGTGGGCCACCCGGTCAAAGCTTGCATAGAAAAAAAGAAGACTGAAAAGAACACTCTCAATTTTAATCCAACGGGTCCCTAGTTTGACCAATCATCAGAGGGCCTACAACCTACTAATCCTTACTCCTTCTCATTTGACAGTCAAGGTGCACCCTTCCTGGACTTAAGTGATCACTCTGATCTTTTTTCTATAAGTGCTGATCACCAGGTGGACCCTATCTACATCAGCCTCACCATCAATGGTAAGGAGGTGAAATTCCATGTGGATAATAGTGTCGACAAGACTGTCATGACGGAATCCAGGTTTGTGCGGAGACCTTTGGTGATGTGCCGCGGGAGTCTGCAAGTTGCCTCTCTCCACTCTAGGCGCTCAACAAGTCATGTGGGAGATCCATCAAGCCACTGTGGAGATTAGCTTTCGCACTGTAAAAAGCTTAGAAACTAAATTCTTTGCAACGTTACGAACAATTCTCGATCTTTACATTTCAAAGACATTGTTGGTATTGCAAAGCGATTGTTTGTAAGGCTAGAGGGTCTTACGAACAATCGGTTTGCATTACGAACTATTTGTTTGTAAGCTTACGAACAATAAGTTCGTAACACAACGCTTCAAAATCATTCGTAGGCTACGAAGGTTTAGGTTTGCATTACAAAACTATTGTTCGTAAGCACTCGCACAAAAAAAATGTGCCTTTAGGATGTCTCTTAGTGAGACATCGTCCACTCTCCGCCGAGGCTATCGCAAGCCACGCCTCCGCCTGTGCTGGGGCAACTCAGAGACAATTGGAGTGGCTCTAGGAAGGACCGGAGAGGTCAAAATGACTCCTCTTGATTTTTAATTTCCAAAGGAACAACGAATTGTTTTTTTGACTGATTCGTCACTTTCCGACTTTTCATGTACTACCGAAAGACGCTTGGACGCAAAATATGAGGTCTCTGCGACAA
>NW_026267546.1:142657-144308 GCF_000697945.3 Frankliniella occidentalis | reverse complement strand
ACAACGAATTGTTTTTTTGACTGATTCGTCACTTTCCGACTTTTCATGTACTACCGAAAGACGCTTGGACGCAAAATATGAGGTCTCTGCGACAATAACTTTCGAAGATATTACTACTTATTCCGAGAAGGACCCAGGGGTCATGTTGGCCCCTTCTAGAGATTTTATAGGTGTAAACTGGCGAGGACTTCCTTTTCCTTCATAAGGCTGACCGTATTTGTTATGTGCGCATTGGCTTATAACTTTTGGTCGGCAATGTGACACTTTTTAACTCCTTCATTCGGCGAAGGTAGGCTACACGCACGTCACAAAACCCCGTTCCTAAATCACATCACTTCCAAGGCTTTAGTGGTAGTTGCGTCACCGGATCGTGTTCTGATGGCAAAGGGGTGCGTCTAGCACAAAGTACGGATGGTTTTGCGAATGCTAAAACTGCCACGCACATTGTTGTCAATGCAAAATTGGTAAAAAATATATTTTTGTGTGTGTGGATCACACTTCCACTTGTACTAATGTGTTCTAAAAATCACGCACTTACAAATGTGTACTAAGTTGAATATTAATTTTGAAGTTTAAAACTGTCTCAAATGGTGCGAACAGTTAGCAGAAATAGCTATAAATTGCAAGATAAATAAAATATGGTTTCATGCCGTTCGAGTTTCCTACCTAAACGCACTTTAAACCTAACCAATGTCACCTCATGGCATCAGGTATCTTGAAACACACGAAACCTTAATCAAGTGTGATAAAACTGCAGCCTTGAAGCCATAAAAACGGCCGAAAATCGTTGAGGGGTCCAAATGACCCTTCCGGTCCTTCTAGGTATGTGAAAATCCCGGTCCTTCTAGTGTTAAGGCCAAAAAAAGCCATCCTAAAGCGAGCATGCGGACACCGAGCAGACTATCGATAGACATTATAGGGACTGCCCGAAAACAACGCAGAGACTGCGAGGAGACTCCGTGAAGACATCCAGGAGACACTATAGAGACATAGAGGAGACACTAAATAGACATCCAGGAGACACTATAGAGACAACGAGAAGACAAAATATAGACACCCTGAAGACAACCTAGAGACATCCTCCAGTCACGGAGAAACAGCGCGCGGAAAAATTCGATGCGTACTGGATTTCAACAGCACGACACGCCGCGTGATGCGCACGGCACGCCGGCCCGCCGGAACACTCGCACGGAAACAGGTAAACACGTCGCAGCGGGCGGGACTCGAACCCCCGACCTCCGGTCCGGTGTGGGGGAGCGGCACGGTATCCACTGGGCCAGGTCAAATATAGTAGTCGGTGGTTGCTCACCACTAGGCCCGGTCATTGGGGGGTGTGGATCACTTTTCCAATTTTGAAACACGGGAAAATGATGCCCGTCCTCCCAAAAGACCGGCAAAATTTTTAAAAAAATTTTCGGACCAATCTCAAGGGTGCCTACAGGGCTGTTTCTCCTCAGCTTAGGCAACCCGCAATACATTGCCGGTTTTCACTCGTTTCCGCGCCTAAAATCGATGTTTGAAGGTTCGTTTCAGGTATGTTAGATGCTGGTCACCTCGCCATGTCATTGGGGAAGCGCAGCGAGTTGTCACCGAGCCACTTCCGGTCCGTAAGGGCACCCTAAAGGTAAGAATACGCTTCATTTGTTTAAAA
>NW_026267546.1:136245-137360 GCF_000697945.3 Frankliniella occidentalis | reverse complement strand
AACAGGCTTCGCGATATCTCACGAAACACTGTTACGCTGCTACGCGCCTGGCGCACATATAGCTAGGCCTGCGGCGCTGACACCCGAGACGAGTTAAGGAGAGGGTATAGGGGAAAAGGGTCTTTCGGGACCAAAATTTGACACACTCGAACCATTTGTCGGGGTCTTCTTACTCTATAATTAGGGACATATGTAAAAATCAACGTTTTAGTGATAATAGATAGTAGATAATCTAGGGACCCTCACTGTAAAAAGCTTACGAACTAAATACTTTGCAACGTTACGAACAATTTTCGTTCTTTGTATTGCAAACAAATTGTTCGTATTGCAAAGCGATTGTTTGTAAGGCTAGAGGGTCTTACGAACAATCGGTTTGCATTACGAACTATTTGTTCGTAAGCTTACGAACAATTAGTTCGTAATACAACGCTTCAAAATCCTTCGTAAGCTACGAACGTTTTAGTTTGCATTACGAACCTATAGTTCGTAAGCAATTTACAGTGCTTAAGCCCAAAAGAGGGTGTGGTTCGACCCGTAACGTGTGGTCTAAGTATTACTCCCTTTACAATTCTGTGACATGAAGCCTTTTTTACGATTTAATAGACCATTTTGTCTTTTTCGCGTTGTTTTCGCCAAGAAATGAGCCATAGCGTCGAAACGGTACAAGATAGAGC
The DNA here is from genome assembly GCF_000697945.3 of Frankliniella occidentalis. NCBI lineage: Eukaryota > Metazoa > Arthropoda > Insecta > Thysanoptera > Thripidae > Frankliniella > Frankliniella occidentalis. The sequence goes on along the minus strand of NW_026267546.1, from coordinate 136,686 downwards.
AAAACGGACGAAATTTTCGCCCAGAGACCTCTACTTTCACGAGTTACCTCATAGGAGACCATAAAGAAATATTTGAAAAAAGTGATATTTTGTTACCTGTGGTTATTGATTTTTTAAACAGTCAATTTTTGAGCTAGAATGCTCATCTCCGAACTCGATCTGTCTTTTTATGATACAAAACGACCCTGAAAATCCCAGGTCGCTATCTCAATTCTATTTCGAGTTATCGTGCGGACAGACGGACAAACAAACAGACAAACAGAATGAAACTTTTCCGGTCAGTGGAGTTATGGGCTTCGCTAATCGCTCAGCCAATCACTCTCTATTCTACTTCCGGCTTGTTCAGTTCGTTCCCTTCAGTTCCACGAAAACACCTGCTGACTACATCCACGCACATCGTGCAAGATCTAGAACAATACGAGGCGGAATTTGAGGCATGGG
>NW_026267546.1:129776-130349 GCF_000697945.3 Frankliniella occidentalis | reverse complement strand
AATATGGGCGGGTGATTCCCAGATATCAATGGATGTTCCTCGGTGCTGAGCTTCAATTTAGGAAGAAAAATATAACACACTCTTTTGTATGCACTTGAACATCGTATTTTTAAACTACGATAGCCCGGTAAATCCTTCGGTTTTAGGTGATCTTATTGGCTGAGCGATTAGCGAAGGCTATTACTCCGTCTGGTCGAAATAAACTTCTGTCTGTCTGTCTGTCGGTGTGTCTGTCTGTCTGTGTGTCTGTCCGCACGAAAACTCGAAAACGAGTTGAGCGAGCCACCTGTGATTTTCAGGGTCGTTTTGTGTCATAGAAAAACAAATCGAGTTCAAAGATGAGCATTCTAGTTCAAAAATTGGACTTTTAATAGGGTGTTCCAGGCTATCTAAAACGGAAGTGAAAAAGAACAAACTCACTGGTTTATCTGCTTCCGTCCACCCAGTATGAGAAACTACCATGGCAGTTTGGCCCGATCCTAACCTCTCAAATATGGAGGGCAGCTCGAAACTGATCTGACAGTTTCTCATACCTGAAAGGCCTCGGAGGCACGTGATAAGCTCGACCAATCA
>NW_026267546.1:126306-129726 GCF_000697945.3 Frankliniella occidentalis | reverse complement strand
TTCGTTCCCTTCAGTTCCACGAAAACACCTGCTGACTACATCCACGCACATCGTGCAAGATCTAGAACAATACGAGGCGGAATTTGAGGCATGGGAGCGAGTTGAGTGCAGCCCCCGGGTCGATACTGCTGTAAAATGATCTAATCAGATACAAGAACGGTAGGATAAGCACCAGTGGCGCCCACAATTTTCGCGTGTACCCCTGCAGAGCCCTCAATGTACCGTACCTGTATGCCCTAAAATGTACCTGTATACATTCACCCCCCCCCCCTTTTCACTATATTTTTTCCAATCGTATTCGAGCGTACTGCGTACGATTTTTACAAAACTGTATGTCAAATTCCAGCAAGCTATAGGCATTAAAATGAGTCTGTAGATCTGCTCAATGCACCAAGGGCGTAGGAACGATTTCCGGCAAGAAGGGTGGGTCCAGCCCTTCTGGCGCCCTTTACGTCCGCTAACCATCCCCTTCTGTTACCACCTTTATGTCAACCAAAAGTAGGCTAACGCGAGCGAAGCGAGCGCGAAAAAAAAGTCTATTAAAACGAGGCAAAATTACAAAATAATTAGGTTTCTCTATGTGTACAAAAACACCAAATCACGCTGGGCTCTTGTAAACTTCCCTGAAAGGTGCATAGTAAAATATCGCGAGCGAAGCGAGCGCGGAAATTTTTTGTTAAGAGACGCAAGGACGCTGAAATAGGCCTACCCTTTGGGGTGCCAACATGTACTGTGAATAGCTGACGTTCGTCGTATGTATGTCTTTGTCGGAAGACGTCGGTACGGCACCGGGTAATTCTCCACGCCAACGCCCGTGGGGGCGCGGGTAGGGCAGGGGCTGGTTGTTATAGGTCTCACATTAATCTCTTCTGTTTCTGCCTTATTTCTTTCCTTTCCTTTCCCTTCTCTCCTTCTCTTCCTTCCTCTTTACCTTTCTCTCATTTTCTCTTTCGTCCCTCTCTGTCTCCATGTACCTGTATAGGTCTCTCAAATGTACCTGTATAGCCGATGTACCCATGCACGTGCATGGGTTGAACCATAGTTTGGGCGCCACTGATAAGCACCAGATCTTTAGCTCACTAATTTTGCGAGCAAAAACTCACATAGCACCGTTCTAAGCAGCACCCGCACTGGTAGAACCGCTCATCTTCAATTAGGAGATTGTCAAAAATGCCACCAAACTGAGTAGAAGATGGGGTAGCCACGATCCGATGGGGCCTCATCATAGTAGGTTGAATGCATTGGACACATATCCTGGAAAAAAAAAAAAAAAACAGGATTCAGGGCCAAAGAACGCTCAAGGAACACTAGACGAAGACGCCGTCCCGCCGATCCCAGAAAACCCAGAAAAAAGGGATTGAATACTTACTTTGCCGCGAATATAACCATTGAGAGTGTACCCCCAGAAAATTTGAACGAGGTCTATAGTAGTCATGGTGTTTTAGACGAATCTACCACAATTATAAGCACAGAAACAGAAAAGGGAGCGGGAGAGTCGAGTAGGAGCTCAGATCGTTGCGAAACCAAGATGGCGTATGACCGTTGGAGGAAGTTACCGCCAAAGCAAAGCGTCCTCATGGAAGGATGGGAAAAGGAAGGAGTGGGGGGTAACTACTGCGAATGCGCGAGGAATAAAAGTTCTAAATCAAGGAATTGAATTGGGTACAGAACCAGAGTAATTAAACACATCAAGTCTCAAGATGACACTGGAATCAAAGGAAATCACCAATCGACGCAGGCAGCAAAAGATCAACGCTGGATAAGATACGCGGAGTATGTATTTCTATTTTAAAACTTAAGTATTCTTAACCTTGAAGAGGTTAATAAGAAACGTGGTAGTTTTCAAAAATGAAAGGTGTCACGTTGATAGGCCTAGTCAGTCGTGTAGGAAACACCTAGAGCAAGTTAATGACAGTCCAATGCAATAAGAGTCCAACAAATACTGTTCCAGGATTATTTGTGAGTTTCAGGTACACTAGTGACACCTTTCTTCCACAGCAAGTTCACATCAAGATTAATAGGGTGTTCCAGGCTATCTAAAACGGAAGTGAAAAAGAACAAACTCACTGATTTATCTGTTTCCGTCCGCCCAGTATGAGAAACTTCCATGGTAGTTTGGTCCGATCCTAACCTCTCAAATATGGAGGGGAGCTCGGAACTGATCCGACACTTTCTCATACCTGAAAGGCCTCGGAGGCACGTGATAAGCTCGACCAATCAGATCCCTTACGGAAACAGAAATGTCAGTGAGTTTGTTCTTCTCCTACTTCCGTTGTAGATTGCCTGGAACACCCTATTGGCTGAGCGATTAGCGAAGCCCATTACTCCACTGACCGGAAAAGTTTCATTCTGTTTGTGTGTTTGTCTGTCTGTTTGTTTGTCTGTCCGCTCGATAACTCGAGAAAGAATTGAGATAGCGATCTCGGAATTTCAGGGTCGTTTTCTATCATAAAAAGACAGACCGAGTCCGAAGATGAGCATTCTAGCTCACAAATTGGCTTTTAAAAAAATCAAAAACTACAGGCCAAAATGCATTTTTATCAAATATTTCTTTATGGGTTCCTAAGGGGTAACTCGTCAAAGTAGAGGCCTTCTTCGGGCGAAAATGTCGTCTGTTTGGCTCTACCTCGTACCGTTTGGGTGCTAGGAGGCATTTCTTGACAAAAATTAGGTGAAAATGACCATATGGTCTATTAAATCGTAAAAAAACACTTTATTTCGAAAAATTGTATATACACCCCTATTAAGTACCCCGTCTCGGGTGTCAGCGCCGCAGGCCTAGCTATGTGTGCGCCAGGTGCGTCGCAGCGTTACAGTGTTTCGTGGGATATCGCGAAGCCTGTTACGCGAGACGTGGTCTGGCGTACATATAGCTAGTTTAAATATTAAAGGCACGGAAAACTCCGTGGTTGATCTCCTGAATGGATTTTTAATTTTCTATTGATAGCAAGTTAATAGTGGTCCAGTAAGGAATCATACTAAGGTATTGATACATGCTAGGAGGTGAGTCAATTTTTTTTTTTTGTTTTCACACCGAGCCAGACTTGTAGGTTTGAATAAGCCGTATGTTTGGCGAAGTGGAAGTCCACAGGTTTCATTATGTTGAATTTATTTAGAATTTTACACTTTTATTTATTATTAATGTTTACAAGTAGAGTCAGTTCGGTCAAGTTGTGCGTTAACGTCCAAGTGTATTGTATGAAGTTCAAGGCCAAGCTCTTGTGATTGTTAAAATTTACATTCACGGATTTTTTTGGTTAGAAAATTCTGTGTTCTAATCTTCATACTGCTTCTGACGAAAAATTAAAAGCCTAACTGCATATTTTGATGAGATAACAGCAGCAAATTCAAACCCAAATGTTTCATGTATTTGAGTGCATCCATGTCGTCAATAAAGCATTCCGGTAAAGCTGAAATGCA
>NW_026267546.1:120640-122568 GCF_000697945.3 Frankliniella occidentalis | reverse complement strand
AGTGAGTTTGTTCTTTTCCTACTTCCGTTTTAGATTGCCTGGAACACCCTATTAACTAGGTAGATGTACGCCAGACCACGTCTCGCGTAACAGGCTTCGCGCGCAGTAAGAACAGTTTGTCATTCAAGCAAAGGCAAGTAAGCCATATTGATGTTACCCGAAGGGTTTTGCCAACTCGTGCAGAAACAAGTATTTCAAATAAAGCAAGTGTCCGCAGTTGTCCGCCACAACACCCAACTGTCCTGTCCGCAGCTCTGCAGGATCTGTCCGAGGGACAGTCCGCTAATGTCCATCTCGCCCCTAACCCAGGAAGATGACTCTCCGGATCCGTCCAAGCCCTGTGTCCGTGGGACAGTCCACGTGAAGTCAAAGCCACTTGGTGAGCCTGCATCCTGGACACTGTTACTAGCTGTCCAGGAATCGGTGTCCGAGGGACAGTCCGCTAATGTCCATCACGCCCCTTACCCGTCCAGTTCCTGTATTTTTGACACAGTCTTTAGCTGTCCATGACCCGTGTCCGTGAAATAGTCCACTGGTACCACTGCGGCACTTTGTCAGATTGTTCACGCATCCTGTCCACAGCTGTCCAGGACCATTGTCCGTCGGACAGTCCACTGATTGCCGACTACCTTCACCCTAATCGCTGGTCACCTACCGTGGACAGTTTGCGGAAACGGCTCACCGAATGTCCGTGAACTGTCCATAGTCTCCATTCCGTGGATTTAAACGTCCGTGAAAAATGTCCGCAACTGTCCACAGTTCACCAATGCCGGCAGCTATCCCCACAGCTGTCCGCTGCTGTCCTTGACAGCACCCCTGATGAGTTGAGCGGACAGCTCCATGGACTACTTGAGGACTGGCTACGGTCAACATGAGGACCATTTGCGGAATGCCACCAGCACCCGCGACACCGCTACTTCCGCGGTGGAGGCCGCAAGCGCCCCGAGAGATGAGAGGCCGCGGGTCACGAGGTCGCGCACCCCCACGACGCACCTGACATGCGGGTGATTCGCGGGGGTCACACGGCGCGTTTGCCATGGCCGCAAAACAATTTCAACCAAACCGAACCGACGAATTCGGATGGAACCCATGCAACGTTCTGTTTGTTTAAACGTCGTTAGAATATCAAATAACAAAACATTCTCTTTTAGATTTAGTCATATACTATTATAGACGTTGGAAAAGAACAAAAAAATATTTAGAAAATAGCTATAGTTTCATTGGCTCTCTTTGAAGATTTCCAGGTCGTTTAGGGTGCCTTTGGGTGTGTACTCGGAGGTCGAAATGTCTTGGGCAGGAGTTTTGGGCTCGTTCTTAGTTTTGCTCCTATTGTTTAGCTCGGAAAGAGCTTTCGTGATCTCCCGGCACACATGGTCGAAGCTAATGTTGACCATTTCTCCGTGCCAGTTCATGGCTTTAAGGACAACTGAAATAAGGATGAAAATAGAGTTTTTATGATTAAGTTCTGAAATAACGAATAAAATAGAGATCGGGTGGTTTATTCTCCCTGGTTACCAACAGACCAATGACATCTACATATTTCACATAAACAAACTTACCAATAAATGCAGCAACGTGGCTGTCTGGGATTTCATTGCCATTAGGGTCCTTGACTTTGGCCCCAGGACTGTATCGTTTCCCCGTTCCGACGCTATCAACCTCATACGCGTTTGAAAGGTCTCGAAGAGACGAATCCGATACTGACGTCGAAAGTCAAAAAATGCCTACTGGTCCTGAGGAATACTTTTCCTAACATTTTCAAAAACTGTAGATGGAGGTACTTCCCATGCCAGCGGCTTTAAAGGAAGTGGCTGATGATGGAAATCCTCAGCCTTACATACATGATTATGTGTAGGGTAGTACTCCACCTAAATAGTGCCATCTTCAGTTTTCCACACTTTCATTTTCGCTGTACAGAAGTGCCCAAC
>NW_026267546.1:117960-120183 GCF_000697945.3 Frankliniella occidentalis | reverse complement strand
TTAAGTATTCAGGGACTGGTTTATGAGCAGTTTTTCTGTTTTGTTTTTTACAGTTATTAGGCAAGATGAAAAAGACGAAGATTTGGCAAAGCTTTTGGTCAGTAATCAAAGGCGCACACAAAATGCAGTCCTGACTAATGCTTGAAAAGGGGAAAATGTGGATTTAACAAACAAATGAGCTAATATTTTTACCTAAGCAAAATGATAATTGGCTGAACTAATTTATAAAATGACGCGCCTCAACAACAATGTTCTATCTGCAGCGTGCGGATTACACAATGTTCTATCTGCAAAACGCGGGTTTTGGGACACCTCCAAAAGAATGCTTATTACTCCGTAACCGCTCGTTCTACTTCACTTTTTGCAGTCAATAGTTAAACGTTGGCCCTTTACGATTCTTTCCGTGTGCTCAGATTGGCCTTAATGTTACTTGCAAACCAAACAAAGGTGAAGGGCTGCGCCTAACCCCGTTTTGCAGATAGAACATTGTGTATTCAGCACTCTGCACATAGAACATTGTGTATTCAGAACTCTGGAGATAGAACATTATGTAATCCGCACGCTGCAGATAGACATTGTTGTTAGGATGCGTCGAAAATTTCTGATGTTTGTATGAGAAGGTAATTTAGATGTGTCAGCAATGTAATCTGAAGAGGAACTTCTTCATTACCTATCAAAGTGCATGCCAAAGAGTGAGATAAAATCTAAAACATTGCAAGAATTTATACAAAAAAAAATTAGATAAATTTGAAAACGATTAGGTATGGTTTAGGTCGTTAAAAGACCTAACCTCAAAAACTATGCATGAAAAGTACAAGATTATGCCCAAAGAATTGCAGATGTTATTATTACTAAAAACAGCAAAATATTATGATATGGACAGTTGGATAAAGAAACAAAAATTTAACATAGTAGGAATTTTTCCAAAGCTGATTCTCAGCTCAGATCAAGAAAAAGACACTTAGTATTAGAAAAAAAGTGTTGCTCTATGAGCCACGGAGTGCAGAAGAAGAATTTTAAATCTTAAGTAGTCATGGAAGCAATTGTTTGATCACTTTTAAGTTGCAGTTGTGCTAAACAACTGCAGTAAAGTAACTATAACAAAACAGGATATTTCTGAAAAAAAAATGATGAGAATGAAGAAATTGAAATTAAAAATTAACAAAACTTGGTGGCATTTATGGTAGCAGCACAAATGGGTCCAATTAAAGAAGTTCCTGGCATTGTACTTCGATTGAGGGAAGCTGATTTAGATTATTAGTCAGCTGCGTCCAAAACTTATGAATGCTAGGGGTCCATCAAATATCTTTAAAATGTTATCCATCAATCCAAAGCACAGACCAATGAAGACCTTACGAATAACGAAGACCACTTTGATTTAGCTAATTAAGTATGCAGCATTAAACAAGCTTATGTACTAAACCAAGTTTTAGAACAAGTTAAATTTTTTTTAGAAAACATGACAGAATTCCAGTTAAACAAAGAACAATTATTCAGGGAAAAGCAGGAAATAAATACGTTTGATTCCAGGAATTAAAAATTACTTTGAGTTAAAGATTACAATTTTCTTCCATTGTATTAATTAACCAATCCAATCACTGTCTTTATAATTTCATTTTACTAGCTATACTTCCTATACTCTTTTCTAAAAAAATTGTTTGCACATGCCATATCCAAAGCAGTTTTCAATTATGTGCACTGTTACAGGGACAGGAAAAAGACTCATAATTCAACACATGACAAATGGAATACAAGGAAAGCTAGGAATTGACGCCAGTTTAATTTTAGGACCAACAAGAGTGTTAGCACTGCAAATTAAAGGGCAATAAACCAATCAGGCTCGTACATTTATGGACAAGAATTTAAAGAATTTGATGGCATAACACTTCAAAATTCCAGAAAAAAATTGAAAACATTCAGTGTACTGTGATTGATGAATGTTTGATGGTAAGCGCAAAAATTCTGAGAAAAATTGACCTGCGACTACAACAAGCCTCGGATTGGAAAGAACCAATTGGAAATTTATTTAAGTATCTAATGGAAAATATAAGACAACTTGCTACCGGTGAAAGAACTACCCTTCTAAGGAGATTTCTTTGATCACTTCACTAATCACAGAAAAATACTTCTGCGTACGTTAGTTAAGGTTTTTACTTCGACAAAGCGTTTTCGTCAAAAAGACGACAAGTTTTTATTTATTATTAATGTTTACAAGTAGAGTCA
>NW_026267546.1:99496-114719 GCF_000697945.3 Frankliniella occidentalis | reverse complement strand
GTGCCCAACCTTGATGCGCCCTTTTAAACTGCATCGCGTGGTCTTGCGCACAGAGTGGCACTTGCCTGTGCCATCATGTTGGCAGTAGAAACGTTTTATAGTAGCGTTAGCTTGACCTTTCTTTTGACAAAAATAGGAAAAAGTGGTCTCTTCTTCTTGTTCGTTCCATTCGAGAAACTGGTCAACGGATGCAAACTTCAAGGTGTTGTGTATCTTTTAAGGAAACGTCGTCTCGGTGCACTGATTTGAGATGTTCAATTGAAGTTGTCTTATGGCAGAAATCCAGCCCACAATCTGCTATTAGGAAAGGTGATCTTCGGAAAGAGGGGGGGGGGGGGCGTTTTGCAGTCTCATTCCCACTGCATTTCTTTGAGTGAGATTTTAAATTGCCCATTCGATTGGAAATAGTTGAACAACTAGGGCACCAATACTGTGGACTGGATTTTGAGTTACCACTACAAACGCTTTCATTGCGATAGCAATTACTTCTGTTGGTAAAACATGCCTGACAATACTGACAACTGATCTTATCAGTTAATGATGTATTTTCTGCAAAATAGAGAGAAAAATAAGCCGACAAAAAAGGAAAAATGATACATACTGTTCAAAACAAAACAAAAAAAAAACAAACAAAAGACATACATTACTTGGCATTTTGACAACAGAAGAGAGGTCAGCTGTGATACTCTGTTTGGGCTTGGATGAAGGTCTATTTTCTATACAAACAGAAGGAAATAAATTTAAAGGGGAATTTAAAATTATGAAGAGAGACTTTTCAACACAAAAGTATCACTCTTAAATACTTACTAGGTGTTTTGAAATCAGGAGAAAGGTCATGTTTAGAATATTACTTCGACTTAAGCTCTCTCCTATTCAAACAGGAGAAAAATAGTTACGCTAAAAATAGAATGCTTTTGGTGATAATTATTACGATTGGAAATCTGTGAACTCAGGATATAATTACCAGGAGGAGTCTGCTTACTGTTGCTAGCCGGCAGCGCTGCCTTCTTGGTTGTTAAAGATTTTTTCTCTGAAAAAAAAAATTAAAAATAAATTGGAAATAGTACTGCACGCTATTCCAAAGTTGATAAAATAAATTACTGTGTAGCTCACTGACTATGAGGTAAACTACCGTCACCCTGAACAGGCACATTGTCATTGGGGGTAACAGCATTATTTTTCTCTGATTTAAGAGGCACTTTCCATCCTAGACTCACAAACATTGAAAAGGGTGTTCCAGGCTATCTAAAACGGAAGTGAAAAAGAGCAAACTCACTGATTTATCTGTTTCCGTCCGCCCAGTATGAGAAACTTCCATGGTAGTTTGGTCCGATCCTTACCTCTCAAATATGGAGGGGGGCTCGGAACTGATCTGACAGTTTCTCATACCTGAAAGGCGGCGGAGGCACGTGATTAGCTCGACCAATCAGAGCTCTTACGGAAACAGAAAGGTCAGTGAGTTTGTACTTTCCCTACTTCCGTTGTAGATTGCCTGGAACACCCTATTAAAGCACCTCTTCTTTGACAGGGTGTAATGAGGTATTTTACGAATAAGCAGAACTGGAGGAATCCCGGCCGACGTCTGCTCCCGGACCATAACAAAGCCATGACCAAGCGCACGGTTTCTCGCGTATCTCCGCTGGAACTGAAAAGAAGTCAAATCTGTTCTATATCAGTTTAAAGCTGAGAACCTCATAAATCTGGTACACGAGCAACCGTGTCGTTAGGCACCAGTGACCTGCGACTTGTTATGGTCCAAAAGCCGGGATTCCTTCTGTTCTTCTTATTCGTAAAATATCTCATTCCCAAGTGTGATTAGGTAGGAGGTTGCCGTTCGCCAGGGAGGTTGGCTCATATATTGTCAACAGACACCTAAAAGCGGAAACCTTGATCTCGAACAGTTCGCGAGATGTGGGGCCTAACGCATCGCGACACCACTCTTCGCAGTGTGGTCAGGAAACAGAGGTTGCTTTGTGACGCTCCCCTGAGCGATTGGGGGGTCGGATCCGGCTGAAAATTTAGGGGAGTACTCTCCTAGGTATAGCCGACATAATGTCGTGTCTAAAACCGCCCTTGCGAACTTCCAACCCTTCCTCACCACCCCTTAATTGACGAATCATGAATTGACGGCCCCTGGGGTAAAATTGAGCGACAGGGTGTTGCATGGTCGAAGCCCATAGATGGGAAGGAAACACAGGATGAAGGACTGTAAGTGCTTGTTAACCCCCGCTGGGCCGTCCTCTGCGAGCGTGAAATGACGCTCACTTTGTTGCACGAAGGACATCGGAATGTTGTCGTACCAGCTGATCTTTCTTCCTTTAAATTTTAAGGTCCGATGGTATTGCAAGACTTCTAATGTTCGTGGGTACAACACCACTCTTCCTTGTACTCTGGCGTGGACAGGTGATGATGTTGAGGATCACCTCTTTGGCAACTTGCTCAACCTTGCAGCAGTTTCGGAATGATGCCAGTGCCGCAGAAATGCATCCTGCATACGCAGCATCGTTAATATAGCAGGTAGGTGCAGCACTGGCACCATATGTCTTGGGTATTTGTATTTTCCCAGCGTAACAGCTTGCTTGGTCTCCTCGTCCTCCACGTACACAACGAATGTTTTGTCCGTCGTGAGGAGGTTGCATTGGGTCGGCAGAAGCATCAGGTCATCCTTATCTTTGGGACGGAACAAGCCCTCGACAGCGTCAAGGATATCTGTGCTATACTGCTGCACCCACGTTTGAAGCTGCTCGCCCACATCGTCGGGAATCCGCACGTCGACGACCTCTTCGTCTTCATCCCCCTTGCCATGCATGTTTGACGCTGTTGAAAATTGCTGGCTGGCCTCAGTCCCAAATGAGCACGTCGTCATCGTCGTCGTCAGTCTTCTTATGCTCTTCACTGGCATCATCGTCGACGTCTTCCGAATCACTGTCTGGGGAAGTCTTAGATGGTCCAGGCTTCGGTCTTTTAGAATCAGGAGATGGCCTCAGGCGTTTCACTCTATCGGCCAGGGACTCTTCGTCTGAGTGCGAGGTATTTTCCATGTCAAAGGGCTCCCTCTTCGAACTATCATTGTTTATGGCCAAGGCATCCTTAATAGAGCTGTGAACAATGGATTGATCGATAATAGAAGTCACAACTAAAGTAGGGGTATCTGATTCGTCCGAACATTTGACACCCTGAGGTTGCAACAACGCCTCATGCTGTTAACTGAACTCTGCGAATGTATCGACAAGCTCTATTTCAGCTCCATCTGATTTATGTCCTTTTCAACTTCCTTCTTGAATTCAACATCGTTCAACCTACCGTCAATAAACTCTAGTTGCTTGCTGTCGATGGGCATTTGCTGAAGTATTTCGGAGGTGGGAAGTTTCTTTGAATTCATCAGAATGTTCACGGCCGCTAATTTTGGCGAATTTCGCTTCATCTGTTCAACTGGGAATCCAGATTGTCCAGACGACCCATGCTGGGCGACGGTCGTTAGCGTCTCTTCTCGCAGCCACTCCAGCATCTTCTTGTCGTCCCCGTCAGCATCGACAAGATAGGCATCGATGATGGCTATTGCTAGGGCAATGACTCGTTTGTCTAATAGTTGCATTATTCCTACAACGGTGTTGTGGGCCAATGCCTGAAGCTCCCGCGGGGGCTTATAGGGCGGAGACATTGGTTCCATTGGAAAGCAGACTTCAAACAGTTTTGAATGAAAAGGCGCGACCACGACGACACAGAAAAGCACGAGAACCGACACACATCAACCAAAGGCGGAGCACTGCACCCAGGCAGAGCGTTGCACACTTCTTCGCGTTGAAGCTCAGCCCAATCCACTGAGCAGCAGAGCTAACGGCATCTAAGAGGTGCTGCATGTCTTCTTTACTGCGTGCCAGAAGGACAAGATCGTCTGCGTACCCGAGGCAGCAGAGAGATTTGTCAAACAGTTTGTAGCCATTGGTATCTTTCAGGAGGAGCAAGGCGAGTATGAGGATCTCTATTACTAGGTTGAATATTACAGGTGAGAGAGGGTCTCCCTGTTTCACTCCTGCATCCATGTTTACAGGCCCAGTGTCCCCACTTGACGTGCTGAAGAAGGTCCATCCATTGTAGAGGTCCATAATTGGCTGAGCGATTAGCGAAGCCTATTACTCCAGTGATGAAAAAGTTTCGCGTCTGTCTGTCTGTCTGTCTGTGTGTGTGGCTGTGTGTCTGTCTGTCATCACGATAACTCGAGAACGAATTGAGCTAGCGACCTGGGATTTCCAGGGTCGCTTTGTGTCATAAAAAGACAGATCAAGTTCGAAGAAGAGCATTCTAGCTCAAGAATTAAATTTTAAAAAAATCAAAAACCACAGGTCCCCAAAATGATGTTTTTAAAAATATTTTTTTAATGTTTTCTAAGGGGTAACTCATCAAAGTAGAGCCCTCCGGGCAAATATTTCGTCCGTTTGGCTCTATCGTTAACCGTTTAGGCGCCACAGGGAGTTTTTGACGAAAATAAGCGAAAAACTGTACAACCCTGCATGCTTAGTCGAAGTGACGGGAAGTTGACGGGCCGGAGGCCCGTATCTTTGTGTTCATATTTGCGATACCCGACTCGGGTGTCAGCGCCGCAGGCCTAGGTAGATGTATGCCAGGCGCGTCGCAGCGCAACAGTGTTTCGTGAGATATCGCGAAGCCTGTTACGCGAGACGTGGTCTGGCGTACATCTACCTAGTAAGGTCTACGAGGTGTTGTGGAAGACCATGTTGCTGGAGCATCATTTTGATGACGTTGTGTGGTACTGAGCCGAAGGCATTCGTCAGGTCAAGCCAGGTGATGGTAAGGTTAGAGTTAGTGATGCGAGCATCATCAAGACACTGCTGGAGCACAAAATTATGTTCGGAGCAACCCTCGTAGGGCATAAAACCCTTTTGCTCCTTTGAGATGGCACCAGTTGTAAGTGACCAGCTCAAAATGGCGTCGGCAAGTACACCTGTGTAAAGTTTGTACATGCAGTTGGACAAAGCTATTGGTTGCCAGTTAGAAAAAGAGTCCTTGGGTCCTTTCTTGTGAAAAAGAATAGTTCTTGATGTTCGCCAGGCAGCCGGGATGGTCTGAGCATTGTAGCAGCGGCTAAAGATAACGAACATGACATGAGCCCCCCGATCTTTGGACCTTAGGGTGTTGAAGTCTACGCCGTCAGGACCAGGAGCTGTGTTGGCAGCCTTGCTGAGCCTTGCGGCGATGGCCTCTTTGTTGATGGGTGCCACGAGGATCCCGTCATGGAGCTGAGTTTTAGGCAGGACAACTCCGTCCGGGGCGACTGAGAGGTCCATCTGGCGACCTTTGAAAACATCCTTGAAGTACGCCTCAACTTCCTCGGTTCGCACGGGGCATAGAGGAGACTCTTCCCCCCGCACTTCCCTCATAGCTCGTTTCTTGTTCAGGCGGTACAGGCGCTGAAGGTGGCGCGCCTCTTCGGCTGCATCCCGACGACCCCGACGGCCCCTTCCCTGCCCCCCCTGCCGGCGAGCGCGGCGTGGACCCTGCAAGGACGTGGTCCAGTCGTCGACGACAGCCTCGAACTGGGCCCAACCCTGAGCCTCTTCAAGGCGCTCGATCCATGATGGGTGATCAAATTGGCTTAGTACAAATTGTGAGGGGGGGGGGGGATTGATCGCAGAAAAACATCGCGAGTACCGGCATGAAGTCTGACCCATCCCCGAAGTCATCGACCACTCTGATCACTAAGCGCACCGGATCTGTGGGCGCTAGAGGCGCTAAACGATCTCGGCTGGCCAAATCGCGCTGGGCGGACGTTAGGATACCGCGCACAGCCCAGAGATTTGGCGCGGCACGGCACGGACCGGCCGCACAGTTCCGCTCGCTCGCGCGCACCATTTGAAAGCGGCGCGGCGGGAACTACTCGCTGATGAGCTCCGTATGGGTCACATAAATTGGACATAGGCTAACGACAGGGATTAATAAATTTAGGCTGTCAGAGGTTAGGTTTCATCTTTTATTTCAGAATTGAAATATGCCAATGAAAGGGCATTGGTCTGTTCTCCAGTCTTACTTAACTTTCTTTTGAACCTGCAAAAAAATGAAATGTGTATAGTTCCATAATTTAAAAGGTGTATTCATTTGTTTAAAAATCAGAAATTTTTCCAACAACAGATTTTGGAATCGCTCTTATCCCTTGTCAACTCTCCATTAAAATGTTTGACCAGAGCAACACCTCTTTCTGCCTTGTCATTTACAACCTGTAGTTTTTTCTAGAAATTGCTTACTGTCGAGATATGATCTGTCCGTCGGCCATGTGGAAGGGTCTTTGTCCAGAAATCTATTGTCTAGAGAAAAGGTACTAAAAAAACAACATACTCTCCTTGTTTGCACAGTCTGGAAGAGTGAGGGACATTACCTTTTTTTTGGGTAATTGTTTTCGATAACATCAGCCGCATGGGACGACGTCCACCTGCACACTGAAAAATATTCAGGTGGTCATAATAGTCAGTCAGTTGGTCGGTCAGTCATAATACTGACACATTAAATTACTAAATCACTTCTCTGATTGAGGAGAGTATACCTAAACTAGAACACAGTTTGGTCTTTTGGTCAAAATCAAACATTAAATAAAACAAAAAGAGACTCAGGAATATTTCCTTTGACAAGATTATTAAAAAAACGAAAGGATATTTAAAAACTACAACAATTGGAGATTTAATAACCTGCCTGGAACCTAACCTTGTTAAAATCTACTTCAAAAGCAAGGTGGTTTCCCTGCCTTTTTGTGCCAGAAATAGTAGGTTTCGGCAGAAGCGAAGCAACCCCGTTCTTTCACTTTAAAAAATAACGGTCTACCTACGGTGAGATAACAGCGTGGATTTGACAGCATGGTACGGTACGGTGTGATAACAGCGTCTCACTGTTATTTTTACCGTAGGATGTGGCTATTGGCTATGTGGCTATTTACTTTTTAATTGAAATCACATCCTACGGTGAAAATAACAGTGAGACGCTGTTATCACACCGTACCAGGTACGGTCCAAGAACGGTTTGCCATTGGTTAATAATTGACGGTCCAAGACCGTTGTTAGACCGTAGGTTTTTCTCACAGTGTTACATAAGTTTTGTGTGGTGTACTTATGAAATAAAAACAGGAAGATCATTGTTGTGAATGCGCCGGTCTTCAAAACCTTTTGTGCTGATGCAGTTTCAGCTTTTCTCAAAAGAAGGCACTGTTCGCGCATGCTCTTGATTGTTGTTGTTTTGTTTTTTTTTAGTTGGAAGAATTTCATTAAGGAGAGGTTTTAATCAGTACCAAAAATTGTTGTAAAACGATTCTTTTAATTAGTTACATTGACGGCTAGCGTATTTTCAGTTGTTTAGTCAATTTTTTTCAGGGAGAAGTTATCTCTACTGAGATATTTGTCCGCGTAGAGAAACCCTCCAAAACATTCGCTCGACGCGCAATTTTTTCGACTTTATTTCTGAAATTTCTTAAAATTTTGCGTAATAAATCGAGACAAACTTCTACTAGTTACGCCACCAAGACCTATAGTTTGATACAATTGGCATAGTTGTGGGTGTTCTGGTTACTGAGATGAATTGAGGTTCTAAATTACACCAGACCAAGCACAATACTCGCTCTCCCATCTCCAAAAGGGAAGTGAGAGTGGAGGAAAAGAACGAGTGAAAACCATAAAATTACCTAACTGTACTGATCTTATACCACAAACAGCCATGTCTCCCACTCATCACAATTCAGAGCATGGGATTTTATATTTGATTCCTCATCTTCGCCTTCTTCACTTTCTGTTGAGTAACAACTCTCTGAATCCCACCACAGCACTGCCCGCCGCCGGGCAGTCCAGTGCGCTGCGCACCTCGGTTTGTTTGGATCGCGTTGCTAGGCGACGCACAGCTGGAGAGGGGGGGGGGGGGGGCTCTGGGAGCGCTGAAAGGGTCTATCCCCCCTAACCAGGGGATAACAGCTTCAAATCATCAATATCCCAAGATCCAAGATTATTGCCATTCTCATCTTCAATGACGTAACCTCTGGTACCATCTCTAGCGACTAATTTGCAAGGACCAATAAACTTCTCACCAAGCTTCTTATTGTAATACTTCAGAATACCGCTCTTACGATGGGTTTTCCTGTAGACTATGTCTCCAGGGTTGAAACTTCCGTCTCTGCTTCTTCTGAGATTATATCTCTGGGCACGTACTTCATAGGCATGACGGTGGCGATGACAGACATCTTCCTGAACTTCCTTCATTTCATCTTCACATTCACTTTCCTTAAGTCCGTCGGCAGATTCAGTCCATTCTCTACCATCGAGACGAATGTCCAAACATGAGGTAATTAGGAGAACGATGAGTTACGTCACTAACCGCTGAATTCATTGCAAACACATACTTCTTCAAGTCCTTATTCCACGCGTCCGATGAGTCGGAAGACTACCAATATACGAAGATATGATAGTTTTTAGGGTTTTGTTCTGTCGCTCCGTGGGGTTAACTTGGGGATGATAAGGAAAACTCTTCCACACCTTGACCTGGTATTTCTCACAGAGCCTCAACATCCTTTCCAAATTCCAAAGAGGACGAACCTACACATTTTGAAAATTAGCAACAAGACACTACAGCACATGAGTGTCCAGACGAAGACCGAAGAAAATGGATCAAATCAGATCTCAAGATCTGCATTGGGGCAGTTACTATACGCTGAGAACTCATGAGTCCCATAGGTGTGGAGTTCTTAGGCTTGAATTTTATGCAAACTTCACAGCGGGCTATGTATTCTTGAATTGATCTTCTAATACCTGGCCGATAGTACAACTTCCTGATTCGATTGTAAGTCTTAAAGAGACCAAAGTGACCCCCCAACGGCGCGTCATGACACTCCATCAGGACAGGACTTTCGACTGCAATTCCTTTGGAACAAGGCGGACCTTAGACACCTCAGGAGATACTCCATTGAAAATTCTCTTCCAGACCTGGTTTCCTTCAATTTTCCATCAAGGGTATGACTTGGGGTCTCCAGTGATTCTACTAATCATCCGGTTGTACCACAAATCAGAGGCGGGAGCATCAACACTAACCAAGTCAACGGCGACGGGATCAGAGTCGGGTAAAGGCGATCGAGAGAGGGCATCGGGTGCTTCATGATCTTTGCCCTTCCGATGGACCACTCGGTAACCGAACTGCTGGAGGCGAACGGCCCAACGACTAAGGCGACGTACGGGATCTTTAAGGCAATCTAACCACAACAGGCTGGCATGCTCTGTCGCAGGTGAAGGAATATCCCTTTAAGTAACCTCGCAGCTCTCAATTGCCCACAGCACACAGAGACACTCCAATTCGGTGGTGGCATACTTACGCTCAGGTTTCTTCAGGCTTGTACTGGCGTATGCTATCACTTTTTGACCATCATCAAACTTCTGGGCAAGGATAGCACCTAGGACGACCGTAGATGCATCACAATAGAGAGAAAATTCCCTGGAGTAATCAGGACACGAAAGTACCGGTGCAGACGTCAAACGCAACTTCATGGTGTTGAAAGCTTCTTCGCATTCATCAGACCAGATAAATGGTTCGTTATTCCCATTGAGTTTGTGGAGAGGATCCATAACAGTAGAAAAATTATCCACAAATCTACGATACCAAGAACAAAGACCTAGTTGTTTGAGGTGGGACGAGGGAACTCCAGTATTGCCCGCACCTTGTCAGGACTGACCGTCAAACTATCATGATTGACTATGTAGCCCAGAAATTGCTGGTTTATTTCAAAATAAATTTTTACAGACAAGTTGATATCGTTTTGTTTGGCATACAGGAAATGCAATGTAGAGCGCATAAAAGAGTGCAGGTAATTACCCTAGTAAGTAGTTGAATAAAAATAATTGCAATGTGCCAAAAATTAGAGAAAATCCCAGGAGGGCGTAAAAAGTTTGCATAAAAGAGAATAAAATGCATGACAATAGATTAATAGCCTACCGAAAATAGATAAAACACATGTAGGGCCAGAAGGACCAGGCAGGTAAAGCCCCAACAGTTTAGGCGTGAGCAGAATAATAGCAAATGGGCGAAGGATGTCTTCCGGGCGGCTTTTGTGGCTCTGGCTGAAATGTTGTTTGACGTTTCCAGACTCGAAAGGGTTTCCGGTCCCATGACACTGATCCAGAAAACAATGCCTCCTTCGAGACTTTGCCGAAGAATCATTCTTCATCGCTATTCTTTCCAGGACTGAGCAGCTCAGAACCTCTGCATTAAAAATTACATGTACGGCCAAGTTTTACTGAAGTTACACAGTTCATGGCGCTTTTGCTGAGTTAACAGTTCGAGCACCGCTCATCACATAAAAGTGCAGAGCGTTCACAAAATAAAAATTTTGACTTTAAGGTAGGCAAAAAGCGCAGCAGCGCAGATAGGCAAAAAGCCAGGAGGCCCAGTAAGCAATAGCAGGGCATGAAAATGTTGTAATTGCATTTTACAAAGTAAATATCACGGGGAGGAGATTTCGATCCGCCCCTCGGCCTCGTTCAGTGTTTTTCCCAATTCAGGTACTTTTTCCCTACTAGGAGGCGCGGGAGGGGGTGCTGGAGGGGATGACGTGGCGCAAATAGATCTCCTTG
Source organism: Frankliniella occidentalis (assembly GCF_000697945.3). Lineage (NCBI taxonomy): Eukaryota > Metazoa > Arthropoda > Insecta > Thysanoptera > Thripidae > Frankliniella > Frankliniella occidentalis. Next base: position 104,112 of record NW_026267546.1, on the reverse strand, counting down.
GAGTGATAGACGGCCGTGGAGACCGAGCAATGGGCTAGGTAGCGGATGACGGCCCGCGACAGCCCCAGGTACTTCAGCATGGGGCCGTTAGCCGGGTCCCATGCCCCGAGGGACCCAACGACGAAGGCGTCCTGGGCGACATCTCAGCTGGCTCTCTCAAGGTGCTCGGCGATGGGACCATACTTGGAGACCTTGGCGGCCCGCGCTTGGTGGAGGGCGCCTCACCCGTTCTCGAACGGACAGATCACGTTCAAGATGACGACTTGCTTGCCGTGGTGGTTGATCAGCAGGGCGTCGGGAGCAGCAGCTGCAAGGTCGGGTGGCATAAGATCACAGAAAAGCACTTGGTTGTCTACCTTTAAGTCGACTCCTTGCAGGCGTCCCTGTCTGGTCAAGGACTGTAGTGGGTGCTCCGGAATCGCGTTGTGGCGGTGCGTGGTGCCCCCCCGCGGGGGCCGACGGGCAGTGGCAGAGCAGAGGACGTGGGCCGTCGTCTCCGCGTGCTGCCCGCAGCGCCGGCAGAGGCTTGAGGTGGAGGCGGCGGTCTTCCAGCGGCGGCAGCCGCGCAGGGGCAGGACTCCAAGCCGCGCACGGTGGATGAAGCGCCAGTCAGCAAATCTGGTGTTTCTGCCATGGGTAAGGAAATGGTTAGAGTTGCGACTAGCTGCCACCACTCGGAATACCTTTCCTTGGTCGGGCTTCCTCTGAAGATTGGCACGATAATCTGACTGGGCTGCCTGGTGCAGGACCCTGTTGAGTTGGCCGCGCGACTCAGAGTCCACGATGGTCACCCGGCCGTCGGCTGGGACATAAAGCTCGAAGGTCTCCTTGAGTAGCCCCAGCGGAGACTGGGTAGCAGCTTCACCAGAAGCTGGGGTGGTAGACGACGCTTCACCAGGTGCAGGTGTGGTCTGTCCCTCTGGCGTTGGAGTGGTAGATGATGCTTCAGGGGGTGGTCGTGGCAGCTTCACCAGAAGCTGGGTGGGCCGCTGCACTGCTGACCAGACTGAGGCAATGGAGCACTTTACTCTAAAGAAGAACAAGAAGCAGATGCCCGCTGGGGCCGGTGATGGGGGTAGGAACATAACATTCATTTGTTCAGCAGCCGAGACCGACGCAATCTTTCTACTTAACCTCTTCCGCACGCCGGACAATGTTACTTCAGTTTCAACGCTTTTTGACTCAAATTAAGTGTGGGAGTGTTGCGCATGTGCAGAAATCATTCAATCACTTCAAATTTGTATTAATTTTAGTACTGCGCGAAAAGCGTTAGCCAGAAAGATCGCGTCGGTCTCTACACACTTCTTCTGCAAAACAATTGAATGTTTGTTATGTTGCTACCCCCACTACCGCCCCAGCGGCCATCGTTTTCCTGTTCTTCTTTAGAGTGAAGTGCTCCATGTCGCCCCCGTCTCTGGCCCACGCGCCGTCCGAAGCGCGGAGGAGGTGGGCCACATCCTCCGCGTAGCGCGCCGATGCTTTGCGGACCACCAGGCGCAAGCTAGCGGCCCTCGTGTGAGAGGTGCGCAGAGCTCCGGGCTGGTATCGCCTGGGCCAGGGACACCCCGAACGAGACTACTCCCTCCGCTGTAGCGCGCGTCGGCTCGCCTGCAGCCTAGCCTCAGACGGGGTGATTTCTGGCCGGGCCGGCTCCCAGGCGATACCAAAGCGCTGTGATTGGCTGCCGCTCGGCTGCTCTGCTCACCTCTGACACGAGGGCCGCTAGCGCAAGCTCGCCGCGGCGACTTCCGCGAGGACTTGGTCCGGGCAGCTCAGCATGACATGCGTGGGCAAGCGACGAGATATCCGCCGTGATGAAGAGGGGCACAGTTCCGCCCCCAAACAATGTGACGCATTTTGTCTGGTTTTTGGCCCCCCCCCCCCCCCCCCCCCCACGACGGAGGAAGGTGGACAATCTCGACCGAGGCGTGCGTGGGGACGTCGATGACAGTCTTGGCAAACTTCTTCAACTCTTTGTGAAGACCCTCGACGTCCTTCTTGGGCACCCCGGCGGTAAGAAAGCTGAATTGTAAGCGGCTGATTACTAAAGTTCTTACCGCTTGCAGCTGCCAGGGCGCCAGGAAACTGGTGGCAATGCTCCTGATGTCCACGGCGCAGGTCTTGATGGTGTCGGCCGGGCTCTGGTCCACCTTTCACGCCGTCAGGGCGCCCGCCCAGGTGTTGGTACGAATCCCGCTCGCGGAGAGCTGGCATGACGACAACGGAGATGGTGAACGGGGTCGGCTGAACTCGGTGGTCCTTGACGTGCAGCGACGCGCACTTAGCCGGCTTGAAGGCGAAGCCGATCCAATCTGCGACGTCGTCGCACAGGGTTAGCAGCTGCTGCAAGCCCTCCGGCGAGGAGATGAGGCATAGGTCGTCTACATACGCAACGCAGTGGCGGTGCTTGCCATGCAGAAGATAGCCCAGTCCGGACAGGGCGGCGATGGCACGAAGGAGAAGCTCCATCACGTAGTTGGAGATGAGGGGGTAGATGGTGTCCTCCTGCTTAATCCCTGCCCGGACCGGGATGGGCCTGGTTGAGCCGGTGTAGTTGCGGATAGAGGTGGTGTTGTCCACGTAGTAATTGGAGATGAACGCCAGCTCGGTCCGGGCTGAGACCTGCTTCCTGCAGGGCGTGCAGAAGGGCACCGTGAGGCACACTCCCGAACGCGTTCGCCAGGTCCAGCCACGACATGCAAGTGGAGTTGAAGTAGAGCAGTGTAGGTCTCTGCGGTCACCGCCCCCTCAAAGAAGTAAGGCCCCACGACCTTGTTACGGAGGATGCCCGCCCACACCATGACCTTAAATCGACCTTGCACATGGGTCTCAATGGTGCAGTGGGGGTTGGCGTCCTCAGGAGCCCAGTGATGGGAGGTGTGGGCGTTGAAGTACCCCTCGTTGCTCACCAATCACTCGTCACTTCAGATGACGCGGTTGACGAACCGGTCCCCGGGGAACTGAGGGTTGGGCCGTGCCTCATCCACCTGTGCAACACACGACCGTGAGTAAATGACGAGAGGTGTAGTCGAAAATTGGAGGGAGAGGGAAGGGGGGGGGGGGGCACTCACCAAGTCCATAAATTCCTCGCACACACGTGCCCTAAATTGGAGGGTCTCCAGGTTTCAACTCCTGAACCTGAGTCCTCTTCCAGGGCTTCAGGTGCAGGTCTGAACGGACTATCTCGTGCACGGTGGTCTTGGACATGCCCATCGCCATGCCCGTGGTCCACACACTAGTGTGGGGTCGGCCGTTGGCCCTCAAACGTCTGCCGCACCAGGGCTACAGCCTCTGGAGTGCGGACACGCCGCGGGAAATGTGCTCCTCGAACAGGACCTAAACAATATGACTTGTCATCAGCGATTCAAACATTAATCGTCATATCGCAAATGCCGTCGGTATTTACCTAGCCTAGCGTCGAAAGTTCCCCGTTCAAGAAGTCTCGCGTGCAATTTCGCAAATTGTTGACGACATGGCTGGTTGGGGCGATCACCGAACCGCTGCTGATACAGAACTATGGCCGCCCTTTCATTCAAACCACACCCTTCATAAATAACAATCATGTCTATCATTTCTCAATTAGTTCAGGGGTGTAGGAATGAAAAGCACGTGTAGACCAATCCAGGTCCACGTTCTTCCACGATATCAGCAAGATGTAGCAGTAAATAAAAGTTTATTGTCAGAACATCAGGATCATAAAAGTCGGAAACTTGTGAAACATACTTCTTCAAAAGTTCTCTAGCAATGAAAATAGATTCTGAGCTGACAACATCTGCATTCAACATTTGAGTTGCAGCAACTAGACTAGCATGATGAAGGAAGTATCTCTCAGGACGGATACCCTTCAGTAAAGGTACGAAATAGTCAAGCAGCCATGCTATATGTTCTTTCATCTTCCAACTTCCTACTTCATTTAATGACCTCAGAATTCTTGGTACATGAATCGGGGTTTTTATTGCCAGTAACCTCCTATTTAATTCTTCATAATGGGACGAAATGCTCCATTTTTTTTGTCCTCTTTCTTTGGTGATTTTAGCATCTGTAGAATTTTCTTCGAACAACCACCAAATATTTGATGCATGTGGTCAATCGTTGTACCTCGAATAAAATCTGGCATTACAAGGTCCAAGCTAGATAATCCTTTCACTCCTTTATGTGGCTGCTTGTCTGTCCCTATCTTAGCATAATCTTTCATATTTTGCAGAGTCCTAGTAGGCATTTCATTCGGATTATATGGGAATAATCTCACACCAGGGCAATTGAATCTGCACTCGCCTGGTTGCTCGCAAACTTGGCACGAGTTGGCTCCATTAAACTGAACCATGTTCAGCATAATATTACGACCAGGTGTGTCACCTGTGCCAGTTACCACATAACCTTTTCTTTCTTTAACACCATGTCCTTCCACCTCAAAATTTACACCATTACATGGCAGTTGCAGATCAGGATAAGCACTTGAAACTAATTAAGTACCAGATGGTTTCCCGGGACCACACCATATCCCTGCAACTAAAAGGTTTTCTTTCTTGTATCGTTCTTCATAGGCAACTCATTTATGGTAAGGCACAAGGTAGGGTGTTCGAATTCACCAGGTATCTGATCTGAGTGGTCAAACT
>NW_026267546.1:92768-98961 GCF_000697945.3 Frankliniella occidentalis | reverse complement strand
GAATGAAACACCCTAGTACAAGGGCCAAACACTAGTATTTGAGCGCTTATGTAATGCGGCACCATCAGTGTACCACTGGAAAGTCAAGATTTCTTCTCCTAACAAATGATTTGACAACAGATCTTGGTATAGGTTTCCACTGAAAACATCTGAGAATTCACCAGGTATCTGATCTGAGTGGTCAAACTTAAGCTTGTTATAAAACCCTTTCCTTTTAAAGAGGGTTTGCAGTTGTGCTATGAGTGACAGTTTAACCAAGGAACAGATTTTTCCATCCTTGCACTTTGAGTTTGAGCATTTCATTTGTGGTTCCAGACACTCGAAGCAAATAGAACAGAAGTAAAAATAATCTTTCGGTCCCTGCAAGAAAGAAAAATACTTTTTGAAATATTCAAGGGAGGTTCTGAAATGGTTTCCAGCCTTTGGTAAATGAAGTGAAATAAGGTCTAAGACAGCTTTCAAGCAGACACCAGTAAGCCTAAAACTAACGCACAATGCCAAAATTGCTATAAATGACTCGTGCAGTGTGATGGATGCTCCGGCATACAGTGGAGAGTCGCCTTGTTCAATCACTGTTTCCTCTTCAACACCATCAACATTTTCTTCAATATTTGCAAGATAATTTTCAGCATCTAGCTCATGACTGTCCTCTTCTACACTGTGAAAAAAAGTAGGTAGGTTTACAGGAAAATTTTCCTTGACGCCAGTTGTAAAATTACAATTTGTAATCGTAAAAATACATGCAGTACGTATCGACTTCAAATCGATTGGCGAGTAAAACACGAGGGGTCTCCGACTCGCACAATACTCAGTACACGTCGCCATAATACCCTTATAATACCCCATACTACTCGTAATACCCATAATACCCCATAATACCTCATAATACAACATAATACCCTTATAATACCCCGATAATGCCCTTATAATACCCCATAATACCCCAAAATACCTATAATACCTCAGAATACATCATAATACATCACAATACATCATACCTCTTAAAACTCGATTCTCCACAGTGCTTTGATAGAAAAATCCATCTAGATAAATATAAACAGCCATGTAGCGCGTTGCGCGTTGTGCCACCAAGAGTCCTGGTTCTGACCTGGGCAGGATACTTCTGCTTGTTCACCATGCCGCGCACTGCTGGACACCAGCGAGTACAGCGCGCGATGGTGCTGTTCGTCGCCGCCAACACCAACCTCGCTGAAGCCGTGGCGTCCGACACGGAGGACGTGGTGCTATGTCCGTCACCGTCATGACCTCGGCAGCCTCATCACCGTGCCCGACGGCCTCAGGCTGCCCTCGCAGTCCAGCCCCAGGAGGGCTTATTTAGACAGCAGGCAGAGTCTGCCGTCCTGGCAGGCCTCTCTTACGGTTGGGTGCTTGGCCCAGGGGGTAGAGGGACAGGCAAATAACTAGAAGGTCGTGGCTTCGACCCTCCGGAATTCCTCTTTTTCTTTTTTTTATTAGATCCATGGATAGACATACGTCGCAAATTGAGACATTATACGTTTCATGCATGGTCTACTGTATCTATAGACCACAAGAAACGTCTAATAGACTGTTAAAGATCTATGAAAAGACGTCCAATAAATGTATACGTCTATTTTTTGTGTGGGAAGCTTATTTCGAAAAATTAATAATTTGTTCAAAAAGTCTTGGAAAGCAATTTTTCAATGTGTAATATGGGACATAATGCATCCATAATACTTAATAATACCCATAATCCCTAATAATACTTCATAATCCCCAATAATACTATAATATCCATAATACCCATAATACTCATAATATCCATCATATATAATACTCAGTACACGGCTCAGGCGAGTCGGAGACCCCTCGGTAAAACATGTGCTCTCGTAAATTTACAACTTAAATTAAAATTCGCGTTTACAAAATTTTTGTAAATTTACGACGATATTTTTTACAGTGTAGAATAATGTAATTTAAAGCGCTTGCTAGTTTTTCATCCGGTGTGTTGAATATATTTAAGGCTACATCCCCAGAATCTTCAAGTGGCAGAAAGGGGTCAGGAGACTCCTCAATAGAATTGATAGAATCCGTAACGGCCTGCCTTCTATATTTTCTTTTCTGATTCCTTTCCTTGATTGAGCCTTCTTCTTCTTCAATAGTACAGTTTACAAGATTTGCTGGTGAGAAATAACACAAATACAATATTGGAAAAAAAATCCTTACAAATCTACAAATATTGCATGTGATTAAAATCATTTAGTGCAATAGAATAAAATACTTAAGTGTTATCCAAATTAGCATACCTGTGTCAATCACATGTGGTGATTCCGATGGATTGGTCCGCTTCTGTTGGAGGTATCCTTCACAATCACCAAGCAATTCAGTATTCCTCTCAGGTGAGGGTTGAAATTTAAATGTCCCCGTATGAAATCCTGTGATCAGAGGAGATAGGTTAAATAAAATCTTGGGTCACTGTACTTAGAGAGGAAAATTATCTTAGAACATTACCAAGAGTAGGCGTACTCTGGTGAAAGAGGTGTGATGGTTCAGATGTTTTCTCATCAAACTGTTTGTCTGGCTCCATACAGTGCAACAAATATGAAGTTTCATCATGCTTGGGTGACATGTTGTAAGCAGTATTGCATCCTGTTGTTAGAAGAATAAACATTAAAGCAGACAAGATCTTAGAGATTATATGTGTTTACTCAATTGCAAAAGTAAATAGTAAGAAAAATATTTCAGATCATGCAGCAAAAGCTTCCATACCCAGGTCGACCAAATATGCTTCAGGTGGAATAGTATAATCTTTTGCAGCTTCTTGTTGAGTCCCTACCCGCCTCTGAGCAAACAAATTTTTAGTAGAATCTTCATTGTCAGTGGATTTAGTTGGAGATAAAGATTCAAATGTGGAGAATGTGCTACCTCCTGTTGGACAAAAAAATAAATTTGATAAGCAACAGTTAGGATCTTATTGTTTTTCAAGAGGGTTCTGCAGGAAGTTGTACTGTCATTTACATTTACATTTGTCAGCTCTTTTCTGAAGTTTGAACAGATTATCTAAGGATTTTTTATGGTTGATGTAAGAGTCCCAGATTAGAATACCGAAAGCCAAATGAGATTGAATAAATGAGGGATACACACTGATAAACTATGTGTTCAACTGCTCAACACTTGTAAGTGTGCAACTGCAAGTTACCGGTGAGTAACCATTGGGTACTTCAAGTGTTAAAAAGGAACGTTCTCTAATGTAAAGTAAATCTTTTGCATTTACCAATTTCTTTGTACATTTAGGAACCCATTTTTCAGAAGTTTCAATTGGTAGGAGATAGTATGATCTCTCGCTTGTCGCATAATATGTCGCGTTGCAACCCTCAAAAGTAAGAAATTTGATGATAACAAATATTACATTATTTTGTCTTAGCATTGTAGTTGAATATTATTTGTTTTCTTTCACAGTTAGATCCAAACAAATTGGATGTATTGTCCATGAGCAGAGAGTGCTCCTAAGGGGTAACTCGTGAAAGTTGACACCTTCGACCGAAAATTTCGTCCGTTTGGCTCTATCTTGTACCGTTTGGGTGCCAGGGGGCATTTTTTGACAGATATGAGGTGAAAATGACCAAATGGTCTATAAAATCGTGAAAAAACCCTTTTTTTTCAAAAATTGTACATAAACTCCTATTAACCCGTCTCGGGTGTGAGCGCCGCAGGCCTAGCTATATGTGCGCCACGCGCGTCACAGCGTAGCAGTGTTTCGTGAGATATCGCGAAGCCTGTTACGCAAGACGTGGTCTGGCGACGCCAGACTGGCGTACAGGTAGCTAGTACTAAAAGAGGTCTGTCGGAAGTTATTGGTAAATTTAAGGATAGGACGACATTGTCTTGATGACGATTCCTCCCATACCACGCCTTGAGAATCAAGACAGGGTAGTTGCGGCAAGTGTATGCATCAAAGAAATTGCAAAAGAAAAGGGTACTTCTGTTCACCTTTGAATAGTTTTTCTTTGTTTAACAGTCTAGATTATTGTGTTTTCTAATTTTCCTAGATAATGTCAAGGTTTTTGACCTGTATAATTGTTTCGTGGACAAGGAGGGCCGTCCAGAACTTCATCTCTATCAAAGGTACTGACATTACTTAGCTAAAGTTGTTACCCCCCCCCCCCCTCTCACCCCTTTCCCTTTTCTTTCGAGACTTTCTGACTTTCTGAAACACTTCGAAGCCTTGGAATTGGCAATTGGACAGGTATGTTAAAGCTCATTATCCGTGAATTAATGGTTGTCAATGCTAAGAATGACCCATATCCACTTTGTGCTAGCTGAAAAAGATAGGCTGCCAGCTGGTCTTCTACTACTTCAGGGAATATGACCCGTGTCTTCCAAGAAAGAGATTTGGGTTGTGGTGGTTTGTATGCTGTTGATGCCGGTGTTTTCTTCGAACCTTGAATAGCTTTGAGAAGAGTTTCGCTACTAACAGAATTATGTGCTGCACTTTTCCTGATAGACCATCCATCTTAGACATGTTGAACGGTTTGCTTGAGTTTGTTTGGTGAAGTTGTCTTTCTCTCAGTCTTTTTCACATAGCTCCTCACCATCTTGAAATGAGCTGAAAATTTTCAAAATTTTAGTAAAATAGGTGTGAACATTCATAATCCTATCGGAGACCACGTGATTTATAGAAAGTGCAAGAACAGGGCGTATTCTATCGATAACGTTAATTGAAACGTGTCACTAGGTGCCCCAGGAACTATTGAAACGAGCTGCCCCAACTGGCGGCAGTCCGCGGGAAACGCCCCCTTGGAGGTTAACTGTTGAGGACCAAGATCAGACTGGGGTCGGAATATCTTCAGAATAGAGTAAATTATCGAACACAATAGTCGGCATGGCCCTGATACAGGGTGGGTGTGTCAGGGAGATATTCAGATTAAAAATATCAAAATTTACCTTATTTTCCGAACATTCAAACTCAGATCTTCACTAGCCGCCATACCACTCGAAGTGTCGCAAACAAGAAAAGATATCCAGAGGTTACGAATTCACTGTATAGTTGGCTATGAGACCAAACGGCCTGGACAGGCCAGCGCATTGACAGTAGGTGCCCCTGACATGAAGTGCCCCACTCTCCCCTACATTCTAATGTTGTTGCTTTGTTAAATGAGATGCAGTTAAACAAAATTTACTCGCAAATTGGTAATGGTCAAATAACTAAGACCCCCATACTTGCCTGAGCGATTAGCGAAGCCTATTACTCCAGTGATGATCAAAAAGTGTCGCGTCTGTCTGTCTGTGCGCAAGATAACTCGAGAACGAATAGAGCTAGCGACCTGGGATTTTCAGGGTCGTTTTGTGTCATAAAAAGACAGATCAAGTTCGAAGAAGAGCATTCCAGACCGAGAATTGGATATTTAAAAAATCAAAAACCACAAGTCCCCAAAATGACGTTTTTTAAAAATATTTTTTTACTGTCTCCGAAGGGGTAACTCATCAAAGTAGAGCCGTGCAGGCGAAAATTTCGTCTATTTGGCTCTATCTTTAACTGTTTAGGCACCCGAGGGAGATTTCTACACGAAAATGACCGCAAAACATTTCTATGTTTTTTCTCAGATATTTATTGGTCTCCAGTATAGTAACTCGTCCAAATAAAACCCCGAGGAACAAAATTTGTGACTTTTGGGGCCGAATGCCTACTTACGACTTTTGCCCGACTCGGGTGTCAGCGCCGCAGGCCTAGGTAGATGTATGCCAGGCGCGTCGCAGCGTAACAGTGTTTCGTGAGATATCGCGAAGCCTGTTACGCGAGACGTGGTCTGGCGTACATCTACCTAGTTATTCTTCTGAAAATTGCCAAAATGGTCAGCTTAAAGAGCGACACCCCTTAATGGCAAATTAGCTGAGTTGGCCCATCGCAACAGACATGGAATAAAACAAATAAAGCATTCCGGTAAAGCTAAAATGCAGAAGAATGGGAGGAAGAAGAACACGGAGATCACTATGCTTTTACAAGGGACTTCCGTTTTCTTGTTGCCTGCATTCTTCTGCATTTCGACTTTACCGGAATGGTCTATTAGCTTTAGAGTAAAACTAGTGACAGAGTTGCCCCTTGATAAAGACTGATCCGTCCGACATAACTAATTGGAATTGTTTTAAACTTACTCGAAGGTCGAAAAACTTCTAACTAAATAGATCCAAACAAATTGGATGTATTGTCCATGAG
>NW_026267546.1:89885-91957 GCF_000697945.3 Frankliniella occidentalis | reverse complement strand
AGAAAATATCGCGAATCCTGTTACGCTAGACGTGAACTGACGCATTGTATGCGTGCATCACTGTAAGACTCCAGGGCACGGCTGCTAGACTGAAGTCTCCGAGTCCACTATGAGAAATCGCGCGCTCAGATTTTGGGTTTGGGTTAGATTTTGCAATTTCATCAGCTCGTATTATACCTTGAAAGGTTGTGTTATTTCAGTTATTGTCGGCATCAAAGGTTTATAGACCATCAGATAGGCGGACCTGACCGGTTTCTTTCTAGCGGTCGGAGCTGTCCGCAGCGCTGCCGCTTAGGTCTCATTAGGACGATGCCGACCCGCCGTGCCCGTCGCGCGGGGTAGTGCCGGTGGAAACAGGCTGGACATCTCGGAGGTATTTCATCTCGATTCCATCGCGAGATTTGGGGGTCATGCAACGGAACATAATTCGGCTTGCTTAGACCACAGTACAATACTAAGTTGGCTCCAGGGGCGGATTTGGGGGGGGGGGGGCAAAGGGCTGGTTGCCCCCCCCCCCCCAATTCCTGTAGCTGGTGGCTCCACGGCATCTGGGGACGAAAGTCTTGCGCGAGCGGACCTGACAACGACAGTACTATGAGCTCGACTATGAGAGCCTGCGGCCGACTCTCCCATAGGTTCCCCGCATGAAAGTGGCGGGCTACAATTTTTGATGATGCTCATTCCGGTTAAGAGTTCCGAACGGATGGTTAACGGCGCGCACAGTCGCCTGACGTTTTGCCGAATTTACTCATACATCTACATCACTTCCCGCCATGGCTCAGCCCTGTCCCCGGGGACAAAAGGGCCCTTTTGACGGGTTCTTCTTCGACCCGTCTCTAGATTGTCTCCAAACCGTCTCGAGAAAAACGGCTCGACGCTGTCTCTATAATGTCTCAATTCCGAGACAGAAAACAGTCGTTCTTGAGACATTGCGATGTCTCCAAAGTATCTCTACACTGACTAGTTAACGTCTCAACGATGTCTCTGAAACCGTCTCCAGAAAGTCTCGAAAAAGACTCAACGGCGTCTGAATTTTGTCTTTACAATATCTCGGCTCGAGACAATCTAGATCGATTTCCTTTTGTACGGGTACACTCAGTTTTTGTTACAGAGTCATCAGGTGCACCAGCGACATCGAGCAGAGGCCCATCATCCCGATGATACAGAATGCTAGGCCCTGCCGTCCCAAGAAGATAGTGGCCCTGACTATTGTTTTCATTAATTTGGTCCAGTCTGTGTTGGCTCAACCTGTTCCTTACGTCAGTGTTTGGATTATGGTAGGTTTGGAGGGAATCTTTTCCCATTTGTACAGCTGATCTGTGGTAAAGGTGTTGTTCGTGTTTTGTTAAGTCACTGTTTTTGTCATTTCCTAACAGGTCTTTGAAGTTCCGTAGAGGTTCAGTAACAAGTTTTCTGAGTGGAACAGTTTTCTGACCACCACCTTGGTGCCTACCAGTAAACCAAGGGCAGTACTTAAAGAATAAACCTCGTGCTGAGTGAGATAAAACAAGAAGAATAAACCTCGTGCTGAGTGAGATAAAACAAGAAGAATAAACCTCGTGCTGAGTGAGATAAAACAAGCCAAGATTGGTATTTATTAAGATGTCCCTGGTTCAAGTGTCGCTTGTACTACATCCCTTTACCTGAGTGAATAGAGTAGGGGAAATCATAGCCCACTGGAGGCATCCACCGATTTTCAAGCAGCTGTTGCTTTCTGGAATCCAAGATGTTCTGACATATGAAATTTTCGATATCATTTTCGAATATGGTCTGGGCCGAAGTCAAAGTCAAACCACTTGAATTCATGAGCAAATCGGGTGCCACCGCGACTCAGGAGGTACCCGAAGCGGGACACACCCTCACCCCGGCGTGCAAAATAACTGGTAATGGTTTTCAACCGCTTGCTGTTGATCATGCTCATGGTGACCAGGCGTTAGGCCCTAAGCCTAAGCCCTGCCCTGCACCCTGGACTACCGCCCTAGTCCAACCCAACCCCAACAATGAAGGCAAAGAGGGAAGACAGAAAACAACAACTACGAGGGTATAAGAAATCAAAGCCTGAACACCTTTTG
>NW_026267546.1:78822-89220 GCF_000697945.3 Frankliniella occidentalis | reverse complement strand
GCATCACTGTAAGACTCCAGGGCACGGCTGCTAGACTGAAGGGGAAGAAAAAAATCATCGGCACGGGAAGGGGCGGGGCTGGGCAGCGCCCGACGATTTTGTTCTTCTCCTTCTCCTTCCGGTTTAGCCGAACGCCGGGCCTATGAACAGGATTATATGTGAATAAGAATGCAATAAACTAGTGCAATATCTTACACCCTGAGATCCTGCATCATTCTGTAAATTTTCTTCCCTGTTCTTTGAAAGTTCTGAGCTATTCTTACTCTCTGAATCTTTTGGGCCATCAGTCTTCTTTGACACATTTCTTGCAGGAGGTGGATCTGTATTATCATGTGAATCTTTCAGGCCATCAGCCTTCTTTGACACAAAATCTGCAGGAGGTGTATTGTCATCTTCAATATTTTTTGAGCCAACCTGAAGAAAGATTGAAATAAATACAATCCTATTTGTTTTAAAAATAATTACAATTTAGTCTCAATATAAAACTTTCCATACCTCTTCTACTATACTGATCTCCCAATCACTCATTGTTCTGGTTGTAAGGGTCAGGTAGAAATGAGGTATACCAATGCTAAAGAAGTGAGAGAGCTTTATTGTTGTCAAGGCATATTAATAGCAAAAAAGGAATGTACGTGCGTACCCAAGTACATTAGAACTATCAGTATAATACTGTTACTGTCAACACCAGGTACCATCACCAAAAATTGATAAATAATGATATTCATTCCAGATATCTGGAGGGGAGCCGGACCGGCCTCCTACGTCTCGTGAACGTCCTGACCGGGCCACGGACATATTGTTGTGGACGCCGCCAACCGTGATCGGGGGCGTCACGAGCTTGACGTTGACGACGTCGAAGAGGTTGGTGATGGGGCTTAGGCTCAATGTCCTCCCCATCCACCAGATCCATTGGCTCCAGCTCCAGTTCCACATCCTGATGGCCCTGGTTGGCTGGTGTCTCTTGCTGCAGCTGGGTTCTCTGTAACACAGGACCAGGGATCTTAATTCTATATCCCACGACAGGTGGTTGATCGAACCTGTCAGGTTGCGTGTTAGACTTATGCAAGTGCCAAGTATTACGTCTAAGGAGGCGGCCATTTAACAGCCGAATAAGGTATGACCGAGGAGCAGCTAGCTTTTCCACTACGGTCCCTTTGTACCAGTTACGACCTCTCCAACGACAGCAAACTCCACAGGCTTACGCCTGGCACGCCTGTCATGCTGATATTTTACTTTGTGTTGCAGGACCTGAGGAACATTCCCCAAATCCACAACTCTTGGCTCAAGATTCTGTGATCTGGTAGGCACACAGGTGCGAACCATGCGACTCATCAGAATTTGTGATGGAGAAAATGCCATCCGTGTGAGAGGGGTATTATTATATTCTCTCAATCCATCCAGGTAATATGTGCCACTTTCATAACATTTCCGAAGCAATTGCTTGGCGATATGCACTCCGTTCTCAGCTAGTCCATTACTCCGTGGATATTCAAGGGAGCTTGTGACAATACTACTGCCTATGCTAGATGCATACTCTCTACACTCATACGAATCCAGTGGATTATTATCTCCAAAAATTATCTCTGGGATACCATGAGTGGAGAAGACCTCTCTCAGCACAGTTATGACAGAGCCACTAGATTTGCTCGCCAGCCTCTTTATCTCCAGCCACTTAGAATAATTATTAACCACTACCAAGTAAGATTTAAATTCCAAGATGTCTGCAAGTACCAAGTACCAAGTAATACCAAGTAAGATCTAAATTCCAAGATGTCTGCAGTGACTTTTTGAAAGCGCAGCTTAGGAATAGCATGTGGGACAAGAGGCTCTCTGTAATTGGCTGGACTATTGCGTTCACAAGTTCTACAAGCTCCTGGTAGAGTTTGTATGTCATTTGTGATGCCTGGCTAGTAGACAGTCTGTCTAGCTCGAGCCTTAGTCTTGTCAATCCCCAGATGAGCAAGATGAAGTGAGTTAAGCACTTTAGGTCTAAGTGAGGGAGGCACAACGACCTCATCCTCAAGTATGACCAAACCATCTTCCACGAAGAGGTTATCTTTTAATTTGGAGTATGGCATAGCTTCCTGAGAGATTTTAGCCTTGTCACGCGGCCAACCCCTCTGATAATACTGGATCACTAACACTAACTGTAAACCTTTATCTTTGCCTGTTTCAGCTCTAAGTTCAGCCATTACCTCAGGGGAGATGGACAGATTGGATGTCACTTCGTGAACAACCTCAACCATCTCAGGATCATCATCAACAGGATCCTCACTGTAGTTTCGTGACAACAGATCAGCGACATAGGCAACATAGGCAAAAGTAAAAATAACACGCCAGGCTGGTACTAAATCGGCTGCGAACTAGGCAGCAAATCTCTGCATGCGTGTAGAGATGTTCCCTAGGGCCGATTTCTGGCAAAGTTGGCAATGTGGTGTACTTTCTGGAAGCCCGTCGCGTTTTCGTGACAATTCTATGTTTCTTGGAAAAGAACATAATAATTTAACGGCGAAGATTGACGAACATTTACGGGTTGTTTGGGACAAGTCAAACATCCAGTATGTACACAAAACGTTACTAAGTACCAAACTGTAGAAAGCATAAAGTAACGAGAAAAAAATAATACTTGAGTTTCAAATTACGTATCTGAAACGACATGTTCAATCTAGATTTTTGTATCACCAAACGGGGCATGACATGTTAATGCAAACTGTCATCACAGGGTGCTGCGAGCTCTGCCCGCCCCCGAAGGGGGCTTACTAGTATTTTCTTCAGCCTGTTATTTGCTATTTTATGTACTGGTTTCTGAAATATAGACACCAAAGGCTGATGATCTGTTTGAAACTTTACATTGGGCATTCCATAAATAAAGGATGTAAACTTCTCTGCAGCATAGACCAATGCCAGCATCTCCTTTTCTACTTGAGCATAATTACACTAACTGTCAGTGAGTTTCTTAAAGGAGCTTGACACCAGCTGGTTATCCTGAAGGAGGACTGCTCCCAGACCAGACTGGCTCGAGTCTTTCTGAACTACTAGGGCCTTTCTGTGGTCAAATGGCACCAATACAGGGGCATTGCTCACGCAATCTTTCAACGTTTGAAATGCTACATCATGGACAGGTAACCATTGAAATGTTACCCCCGACGACAGCAATTCACAGAGAGGGGCTGATATAGTACCCATCTGAGGTATGAACTTCCTCAAGTGGTTGAACACCCCACAGACCTTCTGTAGCACCTGCTTACTTTGAGGTTTCATTGCCTGCATAGCAGCTGTTCGACTGGGATCTATCCTGATCTTATTCTTAGACCATAACAGTTCCAGGAACATAACTTCTGCCTGCCTATACTGAATCTTATTCGGATTGAACTTAACATTTTCAGATCTGGCTTTCGCCAGCACCTTACTCATTATTAATTCATGGTCCTGGGCATCTTTCCCCGCCACCAGGACGTCATCAAAATATACTTGTGCCCCTGTCTCTCCAAACACCTGATCAGTCAGGTATTGGAACAGTTCAGGTGCACAGCTTAGACCAAATGGCACCCTTTTGAATTTGTAAATACCAAAAGGAGTGGCAAAGAAACACAGAAGACTAGATTCGTCATCCAGATTGGCATGCCAGAATCCATCTCTGAGATCCATAACTCGACGCGTCCGTGCAACAATATCCTATCTGTGTCGCTGCCCCAAAAGACTAGCCTATCTGTTTAGCTGCCCCGAAAGACTAGCCTATCTGTTTTTCGGCGCTCTCTGCAGCGCTGTCTTCTTTTCATTGTGGATTTGCTAATATTAACGGTAGAAACAAAATAAAAATTTCCATTTGTACCTTGACCTTCAAGGAACACGCAGCAGTATTTATTTTTTTCCTACTGTTAATATTGGCAAACTCACAATAAAGAGAAGACAGCGCTGCAGAGAGCGCCAAAAAAACAGATAGGCTAGTCTTTTGGGGCAGCGAAACAGATTGGCTAGTCTTTTGGGGCAGCGAAACAGATAGGCTAGTCTTTCGGGGCAGCGAAACAGATAGATATTGTTGCACGGACGTGTCGAACTGTAAACACAGCCTTATCTCTAACCTTACACGAAATCTCCTCCAGTGTAGGTATAGGATATTTCTGTTGGATCAGTGCCTTACTCAACATTTTTGGATGGAGGCAAAGCCTCAGGTCTCCATTTGGTTTTTCGCTAATCACTGAGTTACTAACAAATTTTGGCATTTCCCCTGTTACTTTGCCTATAATTATCTGGCTAACTAATGAGTCCAGCTTGGCTTTTAGCCTATCCGCTATGGCAAAGCTGTACCGTCTGGGCGGACACATCCCCGGAGCTACATCCTTATCTACATCGAGATGAATCGTTTGTTTGAACTGACCTAGGCCTTCAAACACATCACGATGCTTTGCAATGAACTCATCCTTGGACTCCTGCACTACAACATCTGTAGTGACCAGAGAAACTTTCACAGGCTGATTCACACGTCTTAAAAGATTAAGGTCAAAACAAGCCTCAGTGCCAAGAAGTGGCCTTCTAACTGATTTGGACACCTCAAATTGAATCTCCATGTCTACACAATATTTGGTCTGTACCCTAGCTAGGAATGAACCCTCAACTAGAGCAACAGTTTCATTAATTGCTTCTAATTTTGAGATTACTAGGATTTAAGGTATAGTCCCCTTCAGTATTTAGTTCACGAAACAAATCATATGGCACTAGATTGACCTGTGACCCACAGTCAAGTTTGAAATGGAGGAAGTGCCTACCTTTCAGGTGCAGAACTTCAGTAAACTCCCGGAGAACACGAACTTGGGTGTCTTCGGTGGGAACAGCCTTCACCATGTCCACATGCTTTTCCTGTGACTGGGATCTTCCTGGGGACGTGCTGAAGGAGTCCACTAGGTATGTGGAATTGCTTCTCTTGATCTTTGATTATCTGGGCATCAAGTTGAGTGAAGAGTCCATTGTGGGCTTTTCTAGTGAGGGAACAACTATCTCGGGTTGGTTCTCAGTGGGTTGTTGTGCCACTACCCTGACCACTTCCACATATTTGGTCACAGTCTCAACTCGAGCTCTCTTGGAGCGACAGCACTTTTCAAAGTGACCGAACCCACCACATTTGAAACACTCCTTTCCATGTGCAGGGCACCTTCGGGGTCTGTGACGAGTTTCACACTTCGTACAGTCAAAAGGAGCTACTGGGTGCTCCTCCCAGCCACCTCAGTACCCTCCTCTATGATATCCACCACGTAAGAAACCACGACGTTGTCTTGGAGGTCCATAGTGTCCTCTATAGGAGCCACCACGCCTACGCGCCGGGTGACCCCGGAAACTGCAATTATTGTGGTGGGTACCACGATGCTCAGCACGGCCTCTGGGAGCACCACGTGAGATTTGGTCAATTTTCCTTATTCGTCTTCTTTTCAATTACAGCCTCAACAGCTGATGGGCAAGCCTCATCAGCTGATCTGCGGACTGTGTCCATATCTTTGGCCAATGCCTCTATCTGAGCCATTGCAAAACCAGGATTGCCCAGAAGAGTCTTCTTCAGTTCCGGGTTATTTGTCTTTTCCAAGATGTGATCCCTCATCAGTGAATCAGCTATACGTCACGATAATCGCAGTCTTTGATTAGAAGTTTCAAATCTATATACCATTTCATGAATGGTTCTCCTGGCTTTTGTCTTCTGCGATTAAACGCTGACCGAATTCTATAGACATCTTTATTCTCTTGTACGTATGTGCTGAAGGCACCTAAAACAGCATCATAATTTTAACTTAAGTCCTTTTTAGTGATATTCCCTTCAGGATCAATGGTCCTGGTGACAAGGGAATCCTTGAAACCATTATAGACATCAAGGGCCTCACGCCCTGCCTCCTTCGTGAGTACAGCCCACTTGTTTGCTGGCGTCTCCACTCTTTTCGGATCAGCTTTTCTAAAAATATTGAAACGTTGCTCGAAAGCCTCCCAATTCGCACTGATATTCCCTTCACGGAGTTTAACCGGCCCGTGTTTGGACTCGTCTGACATGGTAGTCACCACAAGTATTTAGCAAGAATTTTAAATGTATAATCAACTGTCAGTTGACAACAAATTACAGGGTGCTACACACAACACTGCTGAACACTTATTGGTCCTACCGGCTGCGCCATGTTCTAGTTGTAGGGGTCAGGTAGAAATGAGGTGTACCAATGCTGAAGTAGTGAGAGAGCTTTATTGTTTTCAAGGCATATTTATAGCAGAGGATGTTGAGTGGTGGGGGGTGGCACTGCCAATAGGCTGGGCCGTATTCGCAGGTGGCGGGCACCGCCTTGCCAACTAGAACACTCATATGAGAAAATAAATCACAAACTAAAGTTTCAACATTGTCACTCTTAACTGGAGAGGAAGTAACACAAGTTTTCACCCTACTCAGTTTTTGAAAAGAAATTAGACATTTCAAGTCACATATCTTTAATACTGTATGAAAATACTGTCCGTAAAATTATCTTACATACTTCACCTGATTTTTTTGGGCCAACTTCATGTTCTCATCTGTTTCAGCCCCCTTTCTGGCTTTCATATTTAATTTTGCTCTGTTCTTTTGCTTGGGAGTCTTCTATATAATCGAAGAAATGAGTTAAAACCTGCTTACCAATACGCCAAACAAGTCTTATTTGACAGAACGCTAAACTTCTCAACAGAGTTTGCAGAGATGCCGTCACTGCGAGCTTGGCCAGATTTCTTTGCAAGTTTAATAAGTTGCGCATCGACCTCTTGGTCCTTCTTCCCCTTCATGTTCTTGGCTTTCAGCTCTTGAATATTTTTTGAAATGCAATGAAGCTGTTGATGGCATCGTATTTGCTTTGAAAAAGGGATGCATTGAAATACTCACTCTTTCATCAGCAACGTTTTACTCTATTCAACCACTTCAAAGTTGTATTCATCCTGGGAGAGAGGAGAGAGGTGTCAGAGATTTTCGAGGTTTCATAATGCTGCGTTGGGACTTTATTGCATCCGCTAACTCCACCCCCACCATGGTATCTGGAATATAACAAAACTGCTGCAGTATTCAACTCAAGAACAAATCCAAATGATCTTACGAATGCGAAGAAAACAGCAAAAGAATACAAATATCGAAGAATCCTTAGATAGAAAAGGAAAGGTTCATTTTCATTGAGCCATAAAAGAGAAAAAGTTGGAAACGGAGTCGCAAGTCAAAGAGAATAAGTTGCGCTCAACTGTACTCCAGTACCAGGTTATGACAGTTGCACAGATTTTTACGTTATGCACGTGTTAAAGAAAATTAAAATTGATTCAGGAACCAAAAGATTTTTCAATAGCTAGTCATCAGTTCCTGTCAAGAAAGTTAAAGTACCACAACTCTGACCTGCATAGCCAAATTCAATGCGCAAAGGGCAAGTTTAAAATTACTTAGCACCAGGGCGTGGTTACGTAACACGTAACGTGACATTGGTACTAGAGAAACAAGCACAGACGTTTTTTTATACGTGATGTTTCTACAATAACGTTTCTAATTCCGTTTTTTAACAAACGGTTTGACATCATAACGATAACTGTGGTTGTCAGAAAAACGTTTTTTCGTAAATTCTTTGGGGAACAAAACTTTAAATTAAGGAACGTCTTAGCGTTAGTATTCTGGAAAACGTTTTAGCGTTTAGAGCCGACAAGCTTGGCCGGGGCAAATCAGTTTTATGTCTGTCTGGCATACATGGATGTAGAATTACAGTGGCCACTCGCATAGTCGCGCCTCTCATAGCTGCGCTAAGCTCTACTAGCCTTACCCCACTGCTCACCGCCATACACTGCTGGCGTGGATTCTGATTGTTCTGTGATTACTGTTCAACAGCTTTGAAGCTAAATAACACATCCAGCACTGTGGCTTCATCCTTTGGCCGGCCATTCACCGGGGATGGGGGTCCCTCGCATAGCCGCGCCGGCAGGAGAACCGTGCGGCGCGGACATGCGAGTGGCCACTGTACCTTAACACCATTCTGGCATACCTGTGTGTGTGCGGGGAGAGGGGGGGGGCGTACTGTGGCTTTTCTGTATTTGCCTGTAAGGCAACATTGCCTATGGTCCCCGTGCGTGGGAAGGCAAACCTACTCGCATCGGCTCTGCCTCAGCGAAACTCAAGGTACAGTAGTAAGCTCTCATGTAGTTGGCACCACACTGTAAATTGCTTACGAACAATAGGTTCGTAATTCAAACCAAAACGTTCGTAGCTTACGAAGGATTTTGAAGTGTTTTATTACGAACTAATTGTTCGTAAGCTTACGAACAAATAGTTCGTAATCCAAACTGATTGTTCGTAAGACCCTGTCCAGCCTTACAAACAAACGCTATGCAATACGAACATTTTTTTTTTTTTTTGCAATTAAAAGAAAGAAAATTGTTCCTAACGTTGCAAAGTATTTAGTTCGTAAGCTTTTTACAGTGCACTATCGCTAGTGAAGGCCACAATATTCTTAGCAAATAGGCGGAAACGCTTGAGGATTCGAAGAATTGAGTCTTTAAGATACTCGGCAGAATTTGACGTAAACACCTCTTCAACATCAAACGGCCTCACTTAAATTTTGCCATCCTTGGCATATTGAATGACTACCTCCGGTATGTGGCGCTGCTTTTTACAGCACCCTTCTACTTGCAGTGAAACCATTCTTCCTTGCAACTCTTCTGCTTGTCAGCCAGGGGAGTAATTTTCACTGTTAAAAAAAAAGTCTGAAAATTCAGACTTTTTGGTAGGAAGCAAAATTACATACTAAACGTCTGAAAATTCAGACTGTTCTGTCTGAATTTGTTGGTATGAATTTTCAGTTATCTTAGTCTGAATAGCAATTTCATAACTTTAGTCTGAATTCCAGATCTTTATTTAAAATGAAGTTTTCTTTTCTTCCCCTTCAAGTTGGATTGTATTCTAAGTAATTAGATATGAATTTGTTATTGTGTACCTTACCTACCTACCCGGAGTCGAACCTCGGACCTTTGGATTGGTAATCTCTCATCCTTGACCACACGGCCACGACGACAAGACTAAAGGATCACCGAGGGCTACCTGCCTGTTCCTACAGGTGTGCTCCCGGGACTAAACTAAATATTCATTCTTTTCTTGTCTTAATTTCAGACTCAGACCTCTTCGTCTAAATAAATACTCTGAATTTTCAAATTTTCTTTACTGAACTCTTAATTCAGACCTACAGCTATGAAGTTTTAGACGTTCACCTCTGTCCTCCTCCACCTCCCGGTTAAAGGCGGCCTCGTCCTCCAGCCGGTTGAAAACTAGCCTGTATGACTCGAGAGCAGTTAGGCTCTCCCGTAGAGCGGCGGCGTTTGCGGCGCTGCCCCCGGACGAAGGGGGAGTGAAGCCTCCCAAGGTCTCCGACTCATTCCCTGTCATTAGCATTATGTTCTCAGACCAGCCTCGCCATCCATCCATAAGTACCACAGGGCTTGCAGGGATACTAACCAGAGAGAGGATCCGACTCGGGCGACGACACCAGCTCTGGATCCTGGAGAAGGACGTCCGCGGACAACGAACTAGACCGCAGTGCCAGTCCGGGAACATCGGGCAGGCTGTCAGCTTCGCCGTCGCTCTCGCCTGCAAAGGAACAGGCATTAAGACAACGGGCAAGGACGTCAGGACAAGCAAGGTCAGGTAGGGCGGAAACTTTCTTACTGGTTGTCTCGGCAGGAAGAATCCGCTTCCAAGGGCGTATCGGGGCAGCTCGACCCGGAGAGGGACCTGGAAAGGCGCTGCTGACGGTGTCCGAAGAGGTGTATAGTTTCCTATACAGTGCTGCATGCTGATGTCCTTATGGTGGAGGCCTCCCTGTTCGGTATGCTTTTCACCATTGTCACAGCACACATCCCTTCGGACGGATCACCGGGACAACGGTCGGCGTCAGAGTCCCTAGCAGCAGCAGTCGCAGTCATCCCGCCGGACCGCTGGCGCCTGGTACTTGGTGACTTCAATGGCCATATTGGTAAGCGGGATAGACACGAGTATCGGCAGTGGTTGGGGCCGCCCGAGAAGCTCCACCATGAGGACTCCAACCACGCTGGCACTGCCGTGCTCCAACTGGCCAAGCTCAATCAACTCAGGATAGTTACCACCTCGCCATACGCCAGGGGCTGTGAGACCAGACCACCTGGAAGGTCGGAGGACTGCGGAGAGTAGCCGGGGAGAGAATTTCTCAACTGGACCACATTCTGACCGACTTCGCCTCCATCAAGCGGGTCAAGGCGGACTTCTCGCTCCACCACCACTCGGACCATAAGCTGCTCACTATTTCTCTAGCTCGAGAACGTCCAGGTGGCGCCCCATATGTTAGGAGGGTCCCGCAGGTCATCCCACAGGGATGTAGAAGAACAAAAACGGAAGTTTGAAAGGCACCCGCA